>NC_141159.1:129871001-130106001 GCF_053477565.2 Lygodium microphyllum
TAAAGAAAATGTAGTGGGGCTGATGCATTAAGTAGAAGACCTGCCATTCATAATATTTATGTTATATCTTTTGATTCTTTGATTGCTATGAAAGATACTTATCATCAGGATATTACTTTTCATACTGATTGGAATAAATTAGTTCAAAATAACTTGATTCCTATTGATTCATATCTTATAATGATGGATTTATGTTTTATGAAAAGAGATTATGTGTTACAGTTCCATTCGGATCTTTTGTTTTGAATGAGATTCATTGTCCTCCATATCAAGGTCATAGAGGTATCATATCTACTTTACATACATTAACTGAAGATTTTTATTGGCCGCATATGAACACTGATGTATCTAACTTTGTTTCTGAATGTTTGATTTGTCAAAGAGTTAAGAGACATCATGGTAAATAGTATGGATTACTTATGCCTTTATCTATTCCGTCTAGACCATGGCAACAAATTTCTATGGATGTTATTACTGGTTTACCTAATGCTAAATGTAACCATGATATGATTTGGACAGTAGTAGATAGGTTTAGTAAACAAGCATATTTTATTCTATGTAAGAAAACTTTAACAGCATCACAGGCAGCACAATTATTTTTTAAAACTGTTTTTACTAACCATGGATTACCAAAAGTTATTATTTCAAATCGTGATTCTAGATTTTGTAACAACTTTTGGATCACGTTGTTTGCTAACCTAGGCACAAAAATTGATTTCTCATCTGCATTTCATCCAGAAACTAATGGACAAACAGAAGCCACTAACAGTACTATTCTAGATCTTTTACGTGCTTATACTATTTCTAAACCTCAGACATGGGATACACATTTGCATTTATTACAGTTTGCATATAACAATACACCACACACATCTACAAAGAAAGCACCGTTTGAAGTGATTTATGGTTATAGATTGTCTACACCTGTTGCATCTTTGTCAAATAGAATTCAGAGTGCTGATGATATTGCTAGTATTCATAATACTATTTTTGATGAGGTTAAAGTCATGATTGCCAAAGCCCAGCAATCATATACCAAACAAGCCAATAAGAAAAGACAAGCAATGAATTTCAAAGTTGATGACTATGTTTAGTTGAGAATAGAAAAACGTAGACTACAAAGTGTAGATAGACACCCAGTTGTGAAATTAGCACCTAGATTCTATGGACCATTTAGAATCATTCATAAAATTAATGATAATGCATTCAAGTTAGAATTACCACATCACTGGAAAATTCACAACACATTTCATATTAGTTTATTAAGACCCTTTAGAGGCCAATTACCTGTACACCCTGTTTATGAAAACCCACCTTTGTTAGAGGAAGAGACTGAAATACTTGAACCTGAAGCTATCATAGACACTGATTTTATGACCACTAGAATTGGCCGAAGATATTCTAGATATCTAGTTAAATTTAAGAGCCATCCTGTAGAAGAAGCCCAATGGATGCACGCTAGAGACTTAAATTCTTTCCCCACTCTGTTAGCTCCACATTGAGCTAATAGCAATTGAGGTCAATTGCTATTCCACCCCGGGGGTATGATGCCAGGAGGCATATTTCACGGCGGATTCCGTGCCATGGTGGATTCCGTGAGGTTTTACGGTGGATTCTGTAAACTTTGATGACCGAGGCTCATACACAAAGTGGATTCTTTGTGCGAGAAGTTGATGGGGACGCCTGTCCTTTTCGGGCGTTTTATTAATTTAGTGTGTACATGGGTGATTCCATAGCGGTCGATTCTGCAAAATGCATATTAAATTAATAAACGTTTATGAGTTTAGAGTGCACACTCGTAATAAATTAAGGTTAGGATTGATTTCTAACCAGTTGATTTATTTATGTAGCTGAAGACTGCTAGGTATTCACTTTTGTTGGTTTAATTGTATTATTTTACTAACGATTGTGAATGCTTCAGTTGATGTGTAGAGATAGCAGCGGTGGTGGAGGAAAGCATTGGAGGATAGCGAGTATTCGATTTATTACTTATATTTTGATGGGCGCATACCTTAGGCATGGCGCCTATATTCTGTCACGCCTATTTATTGAGGCGTTGGATATTTATTATTAATTTGTATGCGCATGGGCGCACGATTATGTTATTTCTACTTGGACATTGTATTGGGCATGCAGACTCTTTGGGCACTGCCCATTAGCTTTATTCTTATTTTGTGCTAAAGCAAACTCAAAAGCTAAAAGCTTGCTATTTTGTAATTTGGGCTATTATTTGAACTTGAATATGATTAATACATAAAATACATGCTTTGTGGAGCGCTCACACAAGGCATGGGGGGAGACTGCACCCAATTGGTCTCTTGTTCATGTCGCTCATGCTTTTTACATTGAATTTTGTGCAAAAAAGTAGAGTTCTATTGTTCTTGGGGACCTTCCGGCATTCACTATGCGAGCGTACAGCGTCCGATCTGTGCACCATTAAACTTAAACACCCATTGTTACAAAATTTGTTCACTCTTAGATCAAAATGGGAATGACTCGGTTTTCAAATAATGGAAAATGCCAAACAATATTGAGCCATTAAAAAAATATGAGTATGATCCCACCTACATTAGTTCAATGTCCTTCTACATGTTGGCCATCACATGGAAGACACCACTAAAAGACCATGTTCTATTACATTCGTATTTGGATAAAGTACTTTGTGAAACAGAAAGCCCAAGAACTAGTGAAGATGTGTTCCTTGGCCAAATATGTGGAAATTTTGGAGACCATAGGTCAACCATCTCAAATGCACTGAATCCCGAACTAACTATGATGCAGGTAAGAGGACCCAGACAATCACTATATAAATAGGAGAGAGCCCAAATAAAGTGGAAATTCCCATTTTAGCAAAGCTAGTGTAGAGGGCCCTAAATCACTCTCACAGAGAGAAACTGGAGAGAAAATAGATACTAGGGCTATACAATTTTGGTCCAATCCTCATATATAAGTATGTTGTTGTTAACTCCTTATCAATTAGTGCATCAAGGACATGGTTTTTCTCGGTGGTGATTCTCAAGCTCAAAAAGGTTGATACTATGGATTCCTCATCCTTGGGGTCAATCTTGGTGATGGAGACTGCCCGAATATTTATAGGCAATAACACCATAGGGGGCCCATGCAGTGGGTGTGCTAGTGTCTAGTATTTCTTAATGCAACTTCTGTTGAAGAAGCTTATGTCCTCCCTATTTAAAGTTTCGAGGCCCACATTATTGGTCCTGCTAATCTAACAAACTCAAAAGGGTCCAAGACCTCTAAGCTTCATCTTCTACTTGTGGCCTTTAATTGAATAAGGAAATATCAAGTCGCCTTTTTCAAAATCATGTTGTTTGGCATGCTTGTCAAACCACGCCTTTCTTTTGGCTTTCTTATAAATGAGTGCATATGTGGAAATGAATCAAGTTTTGGATAGCCATCCCAATCTGCTAGGTGGTTACATTCCATCCCTCCTTGCTATCCCATCTTTCTTGCATAGCTATCCTCAAGCTTGGAACAAATCATAACCATTATGTAGGTCAACTTTAATTGTGTTTTTCTGGTAGTTGTTTTTCAGGCGTTTCAATAATTGCACAAGGATGCCATCAACTTTTTGTCCTAGTCGCTTCTTCATGAGGTAGAGACGATTTTAGTTAATGCACTCATCAAAATAAATTTTATCACTTCAACTTGATCATTGGCTTGGGGATAATATGCATAATATGGCAATGATTTTTTATGGATCACCAAGAAGGTGGATAGGAGATGGATAATTACCTCATTAATGAAGTGCGTGCCTTGGTTGCTCACTAGTTGAATGGGGAAATTGAATCTAAAGATCACTTTCTCCCGAAGAAACTTAGCTATGGTCCTTGCATCATTTTTCCTAGTCCTTCTTGTTTCAATCCATTTCATAAGGGAGTTAGTGCCTATAGCCTAGTCATATATTTGTCTTGTGAGTACTAGGGTATAGGGCTAATGGGTCCAATGAAGTAAATGCCCCACTTTTTAAATGGTTGGCATGATATCATTAGTCTCAACTCCATATTGTCCTTTTGTATAGGTACTTTCACCTGATGACACTTGTCATAATGTTTGAAAAACTTAGCGATGGCATGGAAGAGCATAGGCCCACAATTGAGACTAAAAACTTTTTCTAAAGTAGTGACATCTTGCAATTTTCCCATGTGCATAGATATATAGCTCCATCCTTAGACTGGATCATTGAATGAGGAGGATATGTTGCTTTAATGTTGAACTCCTTAGGCATGCCGCAATTAGTAAACCCAATGAATAATCTCCTTGATATTTTAGCAAAGTAAGAAATGATGTCTATTGTGTGAAGATTGTTAAAGGGCATTCTCATATTTTTTTATATGCAAGTCATCATCTTCAAATAGAAAAAGGATAATGAAATCTCTAGGGGACACGTCATTTGCATCTCTCTTGGAATACGAAACATGTAAAATTTTTGCAAAGTTGAGTCATTCAAATGATAGATTACAAGCATTGGAGGCTCCTCACGACTACACACACCAGCTTCTAAATAGTGTATAACACTAGGGTGGTAAAAGTTTGTATGCACTCTCCCTAATGGAGCCTATGCATCTAATGGGCCTAAATGTTAGGTGTGATTTATTTTATCCACATACAAAATCTTAATAGTTGGGTAAGTTGGATTTTGTTGATTATGTGACTAAATGTCTTCAACACTTATTGATTCACCGATTGATGCAATTGCCTATGTGCTCTCTATGCAGCATTTAATTCACATGGAACTATATGCTCATCTTGTGGGTATTCATCATCACAAAGGCTCATTACAGGACTTCTTTGAGCTATGGGTTCTTAAAACTATTCTACAAAGCTAGTAGGGCCAGGATAGGCCCACCCTCTTTGTAGATTTTCCATAACTCCATGACTAGTTATAGCTTCTTCTTTATAGGTGGAATAGAAGATTAAATTGCTATTTTCTCCCTTATGATATTTTCTTATATGCTCTGAATTTCAGATATGAATATCTTTGAGGTCAAATCATGCACCCTTCTATCATAGTCAATGCAATTACATATTTGTTGATACCCTTGATCGACTACATGATATATGAAGAACTCATGGGCATCAACACTTTGAAAGTAGCCTAAGAAGTCTTGTTTTTGCATGTTGGCCATTATCTTGAATGAAAATGCTACTATGAGCTTTATTTTCTTATTTATGAGTGCCCCTCTCCCCTTACACTTTTCACTAGCAATCTCATAGTGATCTAAAATATTGATATAGAAAGTAATTACCTTGTTTGTGATTTTTTTTTCAAAATAAAACACACCCTTTCTATTCAATCCGTAAATAACCCCTTTACATGTCATCCCTCTAGATGTAAACATGTGAAAAAATGGTATTTGAAAAATTCCTTATGTTGAACTCTTGTGACACACATATATCTACATGAGGGACTCCCCCCCCCCCCCAAAGGTACTACTATGGACATTAAAAGTTAGTTAGTCTTTATTTTTGTATGAAATTGTGAATTGTGAGTTGCTTATAAGTGCCAACCTTTGGTACCAATTGAAAGTAATCAATTGAATGCCAACTTGCCTTATCTCTATCCAAGTATTTCATGGAAGTAGCCCCCTTCCTTTGACTTATATTATCTAATCTCTTCTTGTAATTGCTATTGCATTCCTATTAGCACCTTTCTTGTATCCACCACAACCTCCTCTTTGGCAACATCTCTTAGCATACTGTTATTGCCTTTTTTATAAATTGTTTTAATCTAATAATTCATTGAAGACTAAAACTAACTTTCCTTCTCATGGGAAGGCCTAACCTTTTTATTTGCACCGATTAAGTTTTATGTGTATTAGGTACAAGTCTAAATCCCTTTACCATAATGCAATAAAATATTACTTTAATATTTATATATTAGATTCTCCTTGTAAAATCTAATATTCTACTTTAGACATGTTGATGCATTACTAACTATGTTGAATTTTGAGAGATAAGTGAGATATCTATCGTCTATATTGTATTTTATGAATAAGATTTGAAGTTTATATCCAAAAATAAAACTTAGACCTAGACTACATTTATAAGTATGATAGCCCAATTTTGCACAGATGCATGCTATTATTAGTGGGATATTGAGCACATGAAAACTCAATGCAAAGAAAGAGAATAAAAATTTTTGTAGTCCTAGACTCAAAGCCAATAGAAGGCTTGTTTGTAGCTTGATCTATCCTCGTAGTTTTACCAATAATAGATAATAATAATAATAATTCCTCCTATTTTATTACATGTACTACAAATCCATCTTTGTAAACCAAATTTGCATGCTTTCTTATCTACAAGAATAGGGAAGTTTCATTGTGCAATACTAGAATCATGCATATGAGCACCACAAAAGAGAGTCACACCTTGTAATATCAAGCCGACCAGTGTCTTCCCACTAGGTGCCATGCCCACTGACTCAATTACAGGTGTGGAGACATGGTCTTGTTGACTCAAAGAATGATCATCCACTGACTCAATTTACAATTGTGGAATGATCCCAACCTGGCTGACTAGGAAGAGAAGATAATATTGGAAACACATCAATTCAACCATCTGCTGACAAGATTTACAATCACAGAATGGAGAATAACCAAGTTAAGACAAGTTGTGTTCACTTGAAATAACTGAAGGTCCCGACAGTATGAGTGTGCAGAAACTGTCAGTGGACTGAAGAGGCGAGGCGTGTAACTCAGCTGGGAGTGTGCCACGCCATGAATGCAAGGGCCCATGAAGAGGCGCCCTGAGGTTGGTGGCCCCAAGTGGCCAGATCTGTCAATCCAGTATGGATGTGGGTGCGCGAGGTGCGCGGTGATGGCGCACCTCCCCTTAAAAGAACTTGGGCCAGGTAAGTCCAAACTTTCTGATTATGGCCCCAATTGGCCTGATTTGTCAATCCTTGGATCATCTGGAAAAGAAGGCCCCAATTGGCCTGATTTGTCAATCCTTGGATCATCACCATTTTCCTCTCCCCTCTTTGACTACAACTTAATATTTGATCTCTTCATTACTTACTCTTCAATAGCAACAATCATTGGATTAGCCTAGATACCAAAGAGTGCCCCATCAAAATGAGATATTATTATAGCCATTAAGTTGTTATATCTTGTTCTTGATATTGTTGCTCATGAGGTATGTGGTACCTCTTTTGCTTACATGTTTAGAATTATGGCTAGAATATCCATCAAGAGTGGGAGGGCAAGCATGTGTGTGGGGAGTGGGGTGGGGAAAAAGGGAGACACACACACATACACATGTAATTGTAATAATAAATTATAAGAATATTTAATCAAAGACAAAGTGGCTTGCAAACAGTGTTGGAGCTTTTCAACATATAGTCACAAAGTCTTGTATGGTATTGAAAAGTCAGCTAGGAGTGTGCTTCAATTAGAAAACTAGGAGCATACCACACAAATGAATCGGGTGCTTGAACATATTTTCAACTATAAATATTCTACAACTTTTGCTTAGTTCACTAGCATAAGAAAATAGTCCACAATTTTGGTATTAGTTGACCATTTGGGTGTACTTACACGATTATAGCTCAAAAAATGTTGTAAGCTTCCTTTTCTACAATGTGTTTAATCATCGTCCATGTATAATAGTTGTTGATAAGGGTCTCATTGGGTTGTACTATTTAATTTCTTACAGTTAACGCATACTCAAATATTCCCATTTTACTTGAGTACCACAACAATGGGTGACACCCAATCTATATGCTCAATCCCAGAAATGTATCCTACTTTTTGTAAGTTCTTCAACTCCTCTCTCATGTGGTATGTGTAGCAAGGATTCATGGGATAGGATCATTGGTACTAGGCTTGGCATCCGATTTCAAAGAAATAGTATGTGTCAACACTTGAGGTGAAATACCCTTACGGTTGGATTAATTATAGGCAAATAGGCCACTATGTCATTGCACATCTTTCACATTGAGGTCCTTAGCTATGTAAACTAGTTTAAAGTCTTGGCATCCAATTTCAAAGAAATAGTATGTGTCAACACTTGAGGTTAAATACCCTTAAGGTTGGATTAATTATAGGCAAATAGGCCACAATGTCATTGCACATCTTTCACATTCAGGTCCTTAGCTATGTAAACTAGTTTAAAGTCTTTCCTTAGTTCAACAAGGTTTATGAATTTTCTCTTTGCCTGACCTTCAAGCTCGTCATTACACAAAGCCTTTCAGGGTTTTCATGAACCATTCCAAGAAGAACATCCATCACGTATGGATGAGTCCCGCAATATCCACTTCATCTATAAGATGCACCAAGAGGTGAGTTTGTGTAATGAGCATACTGGTGGGTAGATACTTCTCAAAGAGACAGACCGTCTCAACTGCTCCTACCTTGCAGACTCAATAGAGGATGTCTTGATCTCCTTCTGTGAGACCCATTGCACTAAATTCAACAACCTATAAATCGCCCCACATATTTCTGGAGTGAGGCATCATGCGATCGCGATCGATCGTACAAACTGCAACAAATGAAGAAGCATTACGAACACTGACCAAACAATAAATAGAAAAATACGTAGGCTATTTACTATTGAGGCCAGTACAAACCTAACATATCTTATGCCAATCATGGAATTTTAGCCCTATTAGTTGGTCATCTTTGGAGAAAGCAAATCTAAGGGAACACATCATCTGTCAGGGTGCAATAGACCTAATAATTTACTTCATAATGCATTTTTTTTGTTGTGGACAAAACCCAAGGAGCACGAGGTAGTTGCAAGCAACCATCACTGCTTAATTGTGGCTAATGAGCCTCCATATTTCCTACCTCCTTCAAATCCATTCGTGCCTATACAGTGTCTCTCTTTCTTTTGATGTGGTCCCATAATAAGCTATCCACATTCTTGAAAATATGCATAGGATCCAAAAAATTGTTGATCTATAAGTGGGTCCAATACGACAACCCGTAGAAATTTGAGAACTGTCACATTTCCTCTAGATGTGACTCTCTGTGGACCATTTTCAACACATACCAGCTTGTGGGAATTCATTTGTATTGGAGGTCATCCAAGAAATCCTTCCCTCAGTTCATGACCCTGTAGCAAGAAAGCAGTGTGTCCTTGATATACCATCTTCTTCATGGTTCGTGACCTTTGGGAGTCTAACTGTGACCCATACAATGGACATGCATGATAATCTATGATAACCAAACTTGTCCCAACACCCCTATTTAGTCAACACAAGCTTGAATGAGCTATGTTAGATATCACCAATGAGGATGGAAGCCTACTTACCTGAGCACTCCTCGAATCTCGAAATATCTTCTACGACGAACCCCTCCTCCCACAAAATCTTGAGCTCATCAACTAATGGATGGAGATGGACATCCACATTATTGACTTTGTAGCGCCTAGGAATGAGTAAGCTAAGAATGAGATGTCCTTTCTTCGTAGAAATCCATGGCGGGATCTTGTAGTTAATAAGTACTATAGGCCACACACTATAAAAAGTTGAGCGGAGACCAAATGGGTTCACGCCATCCATAGCAAGACCAAGCCAAATATTCATTGGCTCTCGTGCAAAGCCTGGAAAGGTAGAGTCAATGTGGCTCCATGCATGTGAATTTGTTGATATTCCTTGGACTCCATCTGTGGATCCATTCTACACATGCCACGTTCTCAAGCTCGCCAATGCCCGATGTATGAATCATGTGACGTATATGCAGTATAAGTGGATGGTTTTCCCCTAGAAGTCCTTTCAATACCTATGAGCACCACACTTTGGACATACCTTCATAGTTGCGGAGTATCCTTGAAGCAATACACAATTGTTGACACATGCATGGATGCTATTGTAGTCCATGCTTTCGTAATACTAGTTGCACATTATCACGAGACTCAAGCAATGCATTTTTAGGTGGTAATATATAATACTTTAACAACCTGAAAAAAAATCACAAAGCACCTTGAAAAATCACAACAATTTTTTTTATGATGGAGTCAAAAAGATCAACAGAGCATACGTAGAATGTCCCTAAACAACGCGATCACACTTGCATCACTCCACCCGTATTTTGCTTACACACTTAGGAGCGCAAGTAGCATTTTCAAGCGAGATACTCGGCACCATCATATAATGGTATAGACGCTTTCTCACTCAGCAGATCAAATGACTCGGCATACATGGATATCAATGTATCGATCATTGCCTCCATCTTAGGCTCCAAGAATAGAGGAAGGTTTGAAAGGTCGATTGTCTTCTTTGGTATTGAGGGTGTAGACTAAGTCATGCCTTCCAACTGGTGGATTGGCTTAGACACTCCATCCATCACATGTCCACAAACTCTTCTAATTGGCCGCAATAGGTGCCTTCCTCCTTGGGATGAGGTGTCACCTCCCTGTATAAATTTTACGGGCACGTCTAATGTTTTGTATATGATATTCAATTAGTTTGTGAATGTAAGGCATGATGAATACACACTCCCTTCCCTTGTAGTGTTAAATGTACTAAGATATGCAGGTGTATGGAAGGAGATCATGTGTACCTAAAGAGTATGAGGGATAGGTAACCATGGAGCACAAAAACGAGATGATTACATGACATCCAATGCAAATGTGCTAATTCCAAAGTAAGATGTTATATTTTTGGAAGTCAATAGCTTATGATTTCAAAATGTAATGATCCACTTGTAGGGTATGAGAAAACATAACAAGAAAACTAGTGCTCCAAAGATGATACTTGTAGTGGTAAACAAGGTGGACATTCAATACGTATGCGTCATGCATCACACCATTAATGGAGGCTTCACACATCAATAGGTTGATAATGATAGAGTCATGATCTATAACATTGTTGGTTCTATCCTTCTTATTTAGTAAGAATGCAATCATAAACCAAGCTACAACTAGCTTTTCCAATGTGATGAACCTCTTCAATAAGACATGGATTAAGCATACTATTTTAAGGGCTAAGATATGGTTTTGATATAATCAAATTGTCTCAAGTAGAGTTAAGGTGATAAACATTTTGTGGAAATGTAAGGACACCAAAATTGTATCCGAATCTAAACTAGCCAATTCTTTGGGTGAAATAAGAAAACATGGTGAAGAAATGAATGAAGTCCACCTCACATATATAAAGATTATGGGCCATCATATGAGGCACCAATTTGAGACTATTACTACTAGTGAAGGAGGTGTGTGAAACACCACAAAAGAGGAGATTCTCAAAGAAGTAAACTTTTATTAGTGTGAGAGCCTCCATATTGTGGTATTCCTGTGTAATGCATCATAATATATTTGTCATATTCCAAGGATTTGTTCAAAGGGACAATGTGAATTCCCTTCTAGCCTTTTACGGCACTTAAATGAAATATATATTTGTTTTCCAAAACTCATTGATAAGAGCCAAGAGAATTTAGGAAAGTATCAATGGTGTGTTTCTCATAGTTATCACTTGGATGTTGAGAAAGCTCCAAGTATTGAGATTTTTTATATGAATATGCCATCATGGAACCAATGTTGGGGTGATTAGGAAATTTCATGACATGTAGATATGTGATCCACATATCCTATGCACAAGGGGCCATTGGCTTAAGAAAAATTTCGATGGGAAAAGAAATGTGAAATTGATTTGGAATAGGCTTAATGTGTGTGTGGTAAACAAGGATATTTGGAGATATGTTGACATGAAGGCTTGAGATAGATGAGAAAAACTAGATCACATGTGGCATGCATACCTCAATATAAGGTTGATTAAGAAGGTATGGCTATAACGTTTGAAATAGTTCTTTAGAAATTTGATGTCAATAATCTAAAGGGATCAAATGATGAGTTCTATTAAGGTTCCAAACCTTGACAATATAATTTCTAAGAATGGTCACCAAATACAGTGTGGCAAGGTGCCCCCTAATATTGTTATGGTCCTACTGATCACTGCCTCACCCACCATGCCAACAATGATGAGGAAGGGGAAGGACATGAGCTCATGGGTAAACTAGTTGATACAAAGGGTAGTAGTAGTTTGTCAAAGGGATGACAAGGTGATGTTGGAGAGAGACGTTAACTAAGGATGCTTGGGATGGACTTGTACATTTATATCAAAGAAGAAATGAGGCCCCTATTCTTACCTTTGTAAGTAGTTAGAGAGTGAACATATGGGCGGAGGTGACTCCTTGGAAAGTTTTTGACTAGGATAAAATATCTAAAGGAGCAAACGATAGCTACAAATGAGTTTTTTTCAAACACTTCACTTTTGCAAATTGTTTTTGATTGTTTTTCTAATTCTGAGCAAAGTTTTGCATCTATTATTTGTTTAATACAGAAAAGCAATTTGAATGCCTTTTCATTTAATGAGTTGGTTTATATTTTGCTACAAGAAGAACAATCTAGGCAAAAATTTTCCATTATGTGTAATCCAGACCAAGTTTTTGTGGCTAATTAAAAAGGCAAAGGAACAACTTTATTGATGGTTTTCTTGATTCATATCAATGTTTTGCCACTATTCTTTGTTTGATGCTTAAAAGAAATCTAAATACCTTGTCATTTAATGATTTGGTTTATATTTTGTTACAAGAATAACAATCTTGAGGGGGAAAAATCCATTATGTGCATTGTAGACCAAGCTTTTGTTGCTAATTAGAAAATAAAAGAAAAAGCTTTCCTTTGTACCAATAAGTAGATATTGGTAAATGAAGTTTAGAAAAATAAGGCTAGTAATAATGAGATGAAAAATAAGGCTAGTAAGTAGATATTGGTAAATGATATTTAGAAAAATAAGGCTAGTAAATGATGTTTTGGGGTCCCCTTTGTGGATTGCTTTAGTGCACCGAGCATAGCACTTCCCTATACATGAGTGCAAACTCTTGTTCATTGCCTCACTTCTAGGGGGGATTTATTAACATATCTCAATAGTAATGTGTGTAAATATACATAGGACCATCATGGTATATTTTTCCCTTGTTAGGAGATTCCCCCCCTACCCAGCCTTGTATATATGCTTATTCAATTTAGCGTATACTTAGTCTTGTAAATCTTGTCTATCAAGACTTCTTAATACACTTTGAGTTGTGCTCTTCAAGCTTCTTCTTTCCAACTTGTGTACTTGCATTTGTGCAATCCTAGATCCAACAAACTTTACTACCATGAAGGAGATATTAGATAGAGAAAAAGAGAAAAACACAAGAGGGTATGCAAGAGAAGGACTATAGAACAACTTCTAAATGAAACATCAACTATCATACTTATCTTGATAACTTGGTCTATTTACATGAGTATAATGGAGTAGTAGGTGAGGTCCATAACTAATGGATGGTAGGCTACTTATCACATGTGGAAAGTTACCGTCTTTAGGTGTCATTTAGCAAGATGACTGAGCATATCAAAGCTTATCTTGATGATAGATGAACTACCATTTGTTACATTAAGACTAATTCTTTCTTACAAGCTCATGGATTATATGCCACTATTGTGTACCTTCGAAATTAGCTTCGATGATGATACAAGGATAAAGCATCACCATTGTACTTCAACATTTCCTTTCGTAAAGGAGAGTGGCTTTCCCCTAGAAGATGAAGAAGGTGTGGGTGTCCACTAAAGCTAAGCATGACATGCCCATAAGAAATTAGCTAAACTCAATGTGAGAAGTATCTAAGCTATCAAAAAATCATGGCTAGAATTCAATGGAATTTAGATTATGATAGTACAAGTTGGCACACATTCTCACTTCATGTGCATTTGTGACCATACTAATGACCTAATGTTGTGACAATCACTCGTCAAGGTGGAAGGGCTAAAAAAGTACACATTACGTTATTAGAAAGGCCCTTCTTAGTAGCAAAATTACAATTGGTGGTGAACAAGATGCATATTAGTAAATTTTTGGGACCATATGGAATCCATGTGGAGGTCCTATTATACCTTTGGAAAGCATGTTCATCAAACATATCCCAATTGCTTTGAAGTGGATGGGACACTCCTTTGTATACAAATAATTTGAGCGAATCAAAGTGAAGGGGATACTCCCAAAGGAGATTAGAATATCGCATTTCCAAATGTTTGGACAAAAGGAAAATTCCATAGTGGATATCTATGATAATGTTGAATGTTAAAAGGTGATGATCAAAGCAATGGATTACAAAACTAATTTTTTGGGTAGCAAATTTGTGCACTATATATAGCATCGTTTCATGTATGGAAGGATGATCCATTATCTTGTGTGTTGAATGTAATCTTTCTTATGGGTCATGTATCAAGCATCAATATGTATTGCTCTATATCAACATGGACTTTGATAAGGCATGTCATCAAATTGACTAGTAGATTTTAATAGAATTCATGAAGTTCATGTGTTTTGCAATTTGATTGGTCAACATGGCATAGACCCATTCTCTAATGCTACAATTATGAAGTACTTGAATTGTGCAAGTGTCCCTCCCCTCCCTTCTCTCTTTGGGTCAAACATGGGTTTGATAGGCATACCCTTTTCCTCCACTATTACTTGTAGTCATATGAAGATTCAACACGGTTTTCAATAAAAGGGTTGCCACTAGCATTAAAGGGGCATAACTTTATATGCATGTTTTGGTAGATGATAACTTTAATAATGTCTGAGGAGCTGAGAAGGAACTAGTAGAAACTATTATCCCATCGTATGAAAAAATTTATGGATCATGTGACTCAGAGACTAGCCATCACAACATTGATTATGTGACTCACGGATTAGCCATCACATTATTGATCATGTATCTACGTTGGAAGAATAAACCATAACCTTTCCTATATTAGTAGGAGTTCAAGTGGATTAACTTAGGCAAGGTGTTACAATACTTGGGATATCTACTAGATATATGTATTAATGTGAAGAAACTAGCAAGCTAGGTGAAGGTAGTAGAGGGAGAATCAAAAGGTGAAAGAGCCATCCCCTCGGCTATGCATGTAGACTCATGGGTCATGAAAATGATGCTGATGCCAGTGCTTGTCTACGTATCCATCGCACTTATCTCTAGCTTTGCAAGGTTGTAGGAGATTCAAGAAGGAGCTGCACTCCTTGTTATGAAAGTAGGAAGGGTAGTAGGGGATGGCACCCAATCCCATGGTTGGTAGTAGCATGTGAGAAACGAGAAGGCAAACTCGCAAGATCTAGGTAGAATTTGCAAATGATAGTGCCGTGAAGCAAGCACTGTTTGGAGACTCCTGACATTGACATGAAGGGTCTCTAGAGTTGTGGAATTCTTCCAAGCACTCACACAAGGAATGTTAGGCTTCTCAGGAGGGTCAAGGTTGCGAGAGTGGTTAACGAATCGTGGGCCAAGGTAAAAGACGATATAGTAGTGTCCCTTTGCGAAGCTAGAAAGTAGGATATGACTTATGGGAACTTGAAAGGATCTTCATAAAAGTGGTGGCAACCTTGCCCTTGGTGGTTGCGATTCGCATTTGAGCTTCGCCTTTGAAATGCACTTGTAGGAGTGACGTAAACAATTCTCATCAAAATAAATAAAGGAGAATGCGTGTTGTGTATGCACACGTATATATTCGCGTGTGTGTGTATAGGCACATGACGTAATTTCAAAAACTTGTCCTAGTTCCTAAATAGTGGAGGAAATCTCACTATCCACAAATATATGTAGAGAAATAGAGACTCGAGAGATGCGATTATTTGGCGAGAACTTGAAAATATAAATAATACGCACATGAAATGGTTGCCACCATACATGCAAAGACGGTTGATAATACAAAGAGCTACCATTAGGGAAGCCAATTAAAGAGCTGCAGAAGGGAAAAGCTCTGGTGATAAGAATAGATGCTTATAAGATCAATTAGAAGCGCAAGCGGCGGCTGCAGTGGTGAGGAAGCTGGGCGAGGGGGAGGAGAAGGCGGGGTCCTTGAGCATGAGGCCCATCATGGCCCCGTACATGGCGTCGGTGAGGTGGAGGCCGTCCCAGCTGATGAAGTTGTTGGGGTTGGCGCAGGGGCTGGCCGGGAGGGAGAAGGAGCTCGGCATGAAGCGCGGGAAGCAGGCGGCCTGGGTGCTGGTGAAGCCGTAGTCGGAGGCGTGGTCGAACACCTGCAGGAAGGCGGCCGAGGTGTCGAGGTAGACGATGTCCACGCCAGGATGGCGGGAGGCGATGTCCTGGAGGGCAGCGCTGAGCAGCTGGTTGTGGCGGTCGCTCACGGCGCTGACGTGGGCGACGCAACCGTGGGAGTCGTGCGGAGAGGAGGCAAAGCGGGACATGTAGGTGGCCATGCAGCCCATGGGGAACTCCCCCTGCACCACCATTCTCTTGACTCCTGTGCTGAGGATGCGGTCCTCGACCTGGCTGGCCACCTTCTGCACCACGGAGGGGACCATGGCGGCGACAGAGGAGGGGTCGGGCTGCGGCGAAGACCAAGCGTAGTTGTAGTCGTTGCCCCCGATCTCGCCGATGTACACCAGAGCGTTGCTCATGTCGAGGGGGGCGGAGGTACGTCTACTGGTTGCCTCGAGGTCCGCGAGGAACCATCCCACCTGGACGTCCAGAGAGTCGGGAGTGCTGGAGTTCACTCCTGCGAGCTGCTCCAGAGTGCGTACGTCTAGAGCTGTGGCCCCCGCAACCGCAAAGTTCTCGTTCTGCATGATCCGTGGGCGTGCAGCTGCCGTAGTACTACTGCTGCTGGTGGTGTTCTGCTGCTGTACGCGGAGGTGAGCGGGCAGCAGAGGCACCCCGAGAGCCTGGCACAGGAAGTCGACCATGAGCCTGCCGTCGCTCCAGCGACCCGTGGCCTCGTGGAAGAAGGTGGAGCCGTAGGGGAGGCTGGAAGCGATCGAGCCTGGATTGTTGCCGGTGTCGGTGGTGGAGTCGCCGAAGGCCAACACGGGAGAGAAGCTGCTGGCGGGGCATGGCGGCGCAGATGATATTGATGAATGTGCTAAGGCACTGCTACGTCTGGTTAGAGCTGGCGCCGCATGAGCTGGATCGGCCTCCTCCTGCGATCTGCCTATCGACATAACTGAACTTGCTTGCGGTCCCAGGCGCCTGGCAGCCTGGCAGCCCTCATGCGCCGAGAGGACTGTAAGTGCAACAAGAACAAGCTGGAGAAGAAGACGACGAAGGGCCTTGGCTGGCAGCGGAAGCGTCGCGCTTGCCATCGTCAATATTCGTCGTCGGTGAATTGAGTTTCCGCTTTCGAGCTTCGGTCTTGTGTGTCTGCGCGTGAGTGTGTCGTGCGGTGCTCGTGCTTCTCTTGTGTCTGCCCTCTCTGCGCTTCTGCGCCGGCCTCGCTCGAGTCTCCCCTATTAATACTTTTACGAAGTCGGAAGCCGGGAAGGAAATTCGGCCGCTTTTCGAACTCCGAAGGCGAAACTGTAAGCGCCAAAAGCAACCGCGGTCCGCGTCCCTGCTCCCTCTACTTCCGCTTTTAGTGTAATTGTTGGCTTTTGGGCCAGGCGCGTCCTTCAGGCTGCTACTTGCACTTTTAGTATAATTGTTGCTCGTTACCTTGGCTCTTGGGCCAAGCGCTAACTTTTTTTAATTCAAAGAATGGGACGGTTGGCTTCATCCAATCCAAGCTTTTGAATTTGGTTGTGGTCCCAGCTGGAAAAAAACCCAGGTTTAGTGTAATCCCACCAAAATTTCAAGATTTTACTTGTAATTTTTAAATTTATAGGTTTTGGGTACCTTAGAATTCAAGGTTGTTGAAAGATTTTAACTACTTTTTGTGAAAACTTAGGTATTTAGTATTATCAAATTTTGATAAGCAATTCTTTTTATGGTTAGTTTTAAATCTATAGGTTTTTATACACACACACACCCACACATTCATATATACATATTACAGAGAGCACATATAAGTTATCACGCTAAAACTCATCATTCTAATAATGAGGAAACTACAACTATAAAATGGCCAATTTTCCACCCTATTCCCCCATCTTCCAATCTCAAACTTCAAATCTAGTCCTTGAGCTCACTAGTCACAACTCACAACCACCTTTATGTGTGTGTGTGTGTGTGTGAGAGAGAGAGAGAGAGAGAGAGAGAGATGAAATGATATATTAACGTCTAGAAAAGGCCAAAATGACCTATGAGACCATGAGTTACAATAATGTGTATAATGGTATAACTGTCTCGGCAAATTATGTAGCACAAAGCAAAATAAGAAAGGAAACTAAATCTGGCTATTTGTAAAACGTAGACCTTTATCTAGTAACAATGAGCTCTAGATGGTACAATCTCATGTGGGTATGGAGGGCCTAGCTCTAGCTAGAGCGGTAATTCCCTATATCTGCCTATGAAGGTGTCGTCGGTGTTTGTGTCGAGACCTAGGATGTCCTGGTCAACTAAGTTGAACGGCCCGATCAATCAATACTCCTTGTTTGTGTGTGGACCATGGCAGCCAGATAATCTCTTGTGTGGACTAGGGTTGTAATTGTGCGGAAGTCTCCTTGTCTCCTATGCAAAGAAGTCTGTGAATTGACTTTATAAAGGGCCTTGGTGTCGTGGAGTAAATGTATTTATGAGGCACATGCCATGAAGCCATTGTATCTCAAGGAGAAAAAGGCCAAGGCATCATTAATCGGTAAAATCCATGACTTTGGACAATGGTCCAAATCTGTCTCTAAAAGAGACATTGGAAACAACCACAGATCTCATAATAGGTCAGGTAGTGGAAGATACAATGCTCCTCTATCTCTGCCTGTAATTGACGTATAATCTAGCGTATGCACTCTTCTGGTGGGATGGATCTATATATGTCAGTCTCAATCTCTAGCTAACGTGAGGAGGTGTGTAACTAGCCAATAGTAAAATCTGATCCCATGGGAAAGGTGGGTCGCAATGTATCTCGAGCCAACAATAAATCCATCATCTATAGTACAAAGAAAATGCTCACAGTAGAAAGCCATCTTTGTCCCTAGCTCCTGTCCTGGCATCAACCACGTCCACCTGATATCCGATTGGGTAAGATCCATCCTAATGATCTTGCGAATCTCTAACATGCTCAAATTAAGAGATGGTGCATCAAGGGAGTACTAGAAGGGGGGTAACTTATCCATGCTAAAGCCATGTAGCTCAAACCATGCCAACATCTTTGCATACCAACATGAAGTATCACCCTCTGTGGCAAGCTTCCCAGAGGACTCAAGAGCCAACCTCACATATTTGTGTCTGGGTAAGCCCCATAGGAAATGTATGCATGCGATCCATCGAGTGAGGACCTCTACCACAATCTGTGTAGCTACTAGCTTAGCTCTACTAATCTTATGTGGAATTGAGGCCTTACATCTAATCATCTTGGATATCATGGACACTAGGGGTTTCTCCATCCACTCCCATCTGCCATAATGTGCCTTGATGATCTCCTCAATCGTGCTTGCAAGCTCTGTACTTCTCGATCCTTCAATCTTTAGGTGCAAGAAGTCTCCTCTACTTATGCCTCCAAACCAAACTGAGTCTACCTCTCCCCTCTCTCTCTCTCTCTCTCTCTCTCAAGCCCCCTCAAGCTCTTAGGCCTTTGTCATTGTCTCTCAGTCTCTCTACCTCTCAAACTAGATAAAAATACCAAGAAGGTGAGGAGAAGAGATGGAGAAGTTGTAGGTAGAAAGCAAGAGAACAAGAGAACAAGCCCAACCAAAAAACACTTCCCAGTTCTCTTAGCCTATCTCACATGCAATGGTGAAAGCAACATAGATGGTTGACAAAGAGATAGAGAAAGAGACAAGACTTTGATTCTTAGTCTCATGGATTATTTACCAAAAGGTTTTTCAACCTTATATATGAAATTTTATTTTTGAACCTTAGGCAAGGCTTAACTTTCTCTGAGTGCCCACATTACTCATTCCTCTTCAACCTACCTTAGGATCTTATGGCCCATTAAACTATCGAGTTTTTTGGAAAAAATCAGATTCATGCACTTGGGAACTATTAAATGCGCCTTCACTATACAATTTGCATAGGAGTGAGCCCAACGCTCATAAAATTTTCATTTTACATTTCATCCCATCAGACCACATGATATTTCAATGTTAGTATATTTCTTGTTTTTCACATAATGCAATCCTTTATCATTTTTCACTACCTGTACATTCTCAAAATTTTAATTGTTTTTTAAATTTTAATATGCATCTCTCTCTTCTCCACTTTTTCTTGCTTCTTGGTCATTTTTCCTGCTTTTTTGTGCTTGCAAGCTTGTAACCAATTAACATTACCCTCCTCACTATTTAAGTGCTAGTCCCATGGCATTGTGCTAGTCCCATGGCATTGGTAAAGGGGCTTGAAACTTGTGTAGAATGGTGGTGGGTAGGGTAAGAGGTCATGTGATGGTTAGAAAAATGTGATTGTCAATGGTTATTCTCAACACTTCAAGACGGTTGCAGGGAAATAGTGCATGATGTGTGGGGAGGTGAGTGGGTGGTCTCTACAATTGGAAGATGGGTATACACTAAGAGAGCGAAGACTCAGGACTATCCCGCACTTGAGGACCCAATCCATCAAGGGTTATTGGTGTAATGAGGTGGCTCTAAGGGAGATAGGTCTACCAATTTCTTGGGATATCCTATTATTGAGGACCTTGATAATTTGTAGGGAAAAGGGCTAGGGGGTTGAGGATAAAACTAGCTAACAAAAATCATATGCACGTACTTTTTTTTTTTGTGTGGTGATGAGTAATATAAGCACCACTCCTTGTCTTTTCCCTTGCCTTGAGATGGTGGAAGTAAGGGATTGAGTGAATGCTCAAGGTAGGCCTTGCTCATTAGGTATCTCTTGAATGAGCTCAATTGGGTGAATGGCAGGAAGAGGTGATCACAAATGGTGAAGCAGCTTTTGTTCATGTTTTTCTGAATATTGAGGCAGAAGGGTGGCAACATGGTAGGCCGAAGGATTAATTTGGCCATGGCATACCTATCAATCCCTGTGTGAATATCAAAGAGCAAGCGATGGAGTCTTTACTCCTCTCTATAGCTATTTCCTTGCTTAATAGAGGCATCAAAAACTTAAGATAATAGCATATAAGTAGTACTCAGTATTTTCCTACTCAAGATAGAGTTCAAGTTCTGCTCAATGTTTCAAACCACCGTATCAATTGGGGGTGATGACAATGCAAGTGTCATGATCATGAAGCTTAATCTCATTAGTTGTTCTTGAGTGATACCCTCTTCCTTAAGTTGGAGTGCAATTACATCTCATATGGGCTCATATTCATGAGGTTGTGGTAGTGGTCCTAGAGTGCTCTGAAGTGCCTCTCTAGACATCTACAATTCTCTCATAAGGCCGTAGAGAGTGTCTTCCTTGGTTGGATCTTTGATTTTAATACCAGCTTTGGTGAAGCTCCTCGAGTGAATCTTCATTATTTTCTCTACCATGTCAATTGGCTACTTCCTTTTCATACCTTACTTTTGCCAGCCTATGAGCAAGCTTCTATATTGATCATGTATTTCTCTCCTTTAGTTGATCGATCTTTTTCATGGCTTGCACCATCCTCTATCTTGCCACTTGGTCAAAGCATCCAATACAAAACCTTTCTCTTTTCTACTTTCTTGGGGATTTTCCTTTTCCTTGGTTAGCTCCTCCACATTTCACTCAAGGTGCTCCTAGCTCTTAGTCCCTTCTTCCCATTTCTCTACCAATCTAAGTAACCTATTGTTCATCCATCTAGTTTTCTCTTTGTCGTTTTGCAAACGATTTATCTGTTCTACCTATTATTTTAGCCTATCTGCTAATTTGGTTATGATGGTCATGGATTCCTTATGAAGTTCCTCCCATTCTTCCATATTATTTTTCTCTTGCTCATATTGTTGCAGCACTTCCTCACACTTGTCATTTTCCATCCCTTTCCTCGCCAATGTTATCATTTCCATTTTTAGGGTGTAGATATATCTCTTGTGTAATGCCATTGCAAGTTGACATAACTTTCTTATCCTTCTCTAGTGTAGGCACTATGTGCTTCCTTTCTTCCTCCTTCTAGTCTCTTTGTTCCTCTAAGGTCTTGAGCACATCATCAAAATCTTGTCCAAGCCATTGGAGGATGAGGGTAATGATAGGATCGTCATTCTACTCTTGGAACCTTTTCTCCTCTCCTTTCTAATTTTGCCTCTCCTATAGCCAATCTGTTTAACCCTATAACCACTGGTCCCTCTTACTTTCTTTTGGAGACAAATAAATAGATGGCATCCAAGCATTGCAGTTTTACCGCCAAGGTCACCTAGATGCCTCCATCACCACTTGTTGAGGGTGGTGGTAGGAGTAGGACTTGGCAATAAGGTGCCTCTTTCTGCCAGTTGACCTAGTTGTGGTAATGGTGTTATAGAGGCTGGGACTGTTCTTTTCCCCGATAGGTTGTTCTCTACTTGTGGTGCTCACAACAGTCTATGTGCTTTTACTTAAGTCTACTCTAGGCTAGGGTGGTTGGGTGGAACTTAGGTATATGTACTTCTCCCTGTAGTCTCCTCCATTGAGTTTCTTATAGCCCGATGATTGTCTTCCCTCTTGTTTCTTTCCAACTCCTCCTTTTCTTACTATAGCTTAGCTTGGCCCTTTGCTTCTATTTCTCATGACTCTTGTACAATTGTTTCCAAGGCATCATTCTCTTGTGATGGTGCTTTATTGTCCATACCCTTTTTCTTCTTTCTTACTTTGGTGGATCCTTTATCCTTAGTCTTCTCCTAGTCATCCTTATTTTTCCTTCTTTCCTTTGTCCTTTTGAATGGCCTCTAGCTTGGCTTGATGTGCTTCTTCTACCATTTTCCTTATCTCTTGTTCACTCTTCTTTTCCCTTTGAGTTGGTATTCCTTTCTTTGTTTGTCTTGTGAGTGAGTAATATTATTCCTAAATTTGTAGCTATTTTTATTGTGTACTAGACCCTATCTTTCTCATTTTTACTTCTTTTGAAACTACCTCATATACTGTCACGACATTTGTCTTTGAGGGTACTCTTTACCAACTCCCTAGCTATCTTGGGGTCATTTAGTTCTTCTTCAATAATGGGAGTTAGTATAACCATAAATACAACCATGTTAGATTTAAATATATCCTCCCCCCTTACAGTTTTCCTTCTCCCCACACTCGATCACATCATTGAGTATCTTGGTTGATGCATGTATTGTATTTCTTGTGTAGGCATTCAGATCCACATTCCATTCTTGTTATGTAACCAAAACTTGGAATATATTCAAGTGGATCCCATTTATTGCAAACTTGGAATATATTTAGGTGGATCCCATTCCCATTGTGGTTGAAGAGTGAATACTTTTGTAGAAATGGCCATTTAGATTCAGCTAGGCCATGTAAGTTTGTTATTTCTTGCCTTGTGTCTTTTATGGAGCTAGGCTTGAAGGATGTAATCAAGTGGCCTTTGATAGCTTTTTGTTTGCTTACTTGCATTGCAATTAGCTCTTCAACGATAGAAGCATGCTTGGTGAATATGAATGCATATTCTTCCCAAGAACAAGGAAGGCTTCTAAGTATTGGCATGGTATATTCATCTAATAGACTAGTCTAGCCATCATAGCTATGAGTGAACATGGTGAAAGTCTTGTCAAGCTATTGACTATACTATCATCCCTATTGGAAACTACCATGTCTATAGTGATTCTTACTATGGAGTGTTGAAAGAATGTAAGAATCAATTTTGAAGGTGATCCTACTAATCTAATAGACTTGAAAGGGTCCAAGTCCTACTAATCCAATAGACTCGAAAGGGTCCAAGTCCTACTAATCTAACAGACTCGAAAGGGTCCAAGTCCTCTAAGCATCATCCTCTATTTGTGGCCCTTAATTGAATAGAGCAATATTAGATCACCTTTTTCAAAATCATGTTGTTTGACATGCTTGTCAAACTAGGCCTTCCTTTTGGCTTTCTTATAAATGAGTGTAATATTTCCGCACGAAATATTAGTAATTTTAAACCCCGCACACACAGCGCAGTGAGCAATTTCAAGCGACCTCCCCATGACAAAAGACCTTGGCTAAGTACTGACCCCGCGTGCATCATCAAATCCTAGCACACATTTCGCACATGAGTCCGTGGCTTGAAGACCGCAAGCCGCACGAGAACACCTCTTCTAGAGGGAAAAGGGAGATAATGGTTAAAATTTTGACAATTTTTTTAAATAATCCCCTCCCCTCCCCCCCCCCCCCCCCCAAGCCGATGCATGGCAGGGGGAGAGGGAGTGTGAGAGGAGTGATGAGATGTAGGAGAGCACGGGGGGAGGAGGAAGCATGCAAACTAGCCACATGTGTGGATATCCCCCCCCCCCCCCCCCCTCCCCCTACACACTATATGAACCCCCCTTAGGCTTGAGGGGGGGAGGAAAGGGAGAAGGAAGCTGTCGTGCTACCCGCCATCGCTGCCTTCACGCCGTGGTGCTGTCGCCCCCAGCCCATTGCCGCCAAGCGGCACGCCACCTTCATCGCCATGACCAACATCATCATCATTATTATCATCATCTCCATCATTATCCTCATCATCATCTCCTGCATCACTTCATTCTCTCTCCACGTTTCTGTCAGAGACAGCAGCTTAGAAGCTTCTTTGGAAGCTTCTAAATTAGAGCTTCCATAAAGCCTGTTCTCCCGTGCATTGCGGGTTTTTCTTAAAACCACATTCTTTAAAGGCCGTCTGCTGCGCAGAGGAGAAATACTCAGTCGAAGAGGGATTTGTAACCCGTAAAGGACCCAAGAGGAAGTTGCTGAGCCGGGATTTGAATTCATCAATGGCTCCCAAGAAAATGGCGAGAGACGCACATGCGGGAGCTTCTACTCCGAGTTCGCGTGTGGATAACACCCCGAACCTCAATGCCCATGTTCTTAGAAATTGATTTCGCGTGGAAAGAATGCATTTATGCATGTCTTTAATACACGTAGTCAAGTTAAATATATTTGGAAATTTTAAATGCAATTATCCATTCGTTTACGAAGTTAGTGCATGTCATGCCTTTGAAAAATGCTTGCACTTCCAACTTGTAATTCCAAATGCATATTGCATAGGTTAAAAGGACGAATTGTCCAAATGCATCCTTGATTTCCCCGCGAAAAAGAAATGGTGCATAATGCATTTAGATAGTAATCTCCTAGTTTTGATTCGTACGAGATAATCATTGACGTCCATTAGATGTTGTCCAAATAGTTACATTGCATAAAAGGGATTTATGTACCGTGCATATTGCATGCGATGTTAATTACATCCTAGGTTGGGTTAAATGCTGTAGGACGGATTAAGTCAATAATAGTCCTATGACATTCGCTCATGGATGAACTTCTTCTATCGAATTTTGTATTTAGAAAGGAATGCAATTTCATATTTAAGCTTGAATTCAATGCATTAAGCGAAGGCCTTATAAGCATAGTTCTTGCTGAAATTAAACGTAGGGTTTATATGAGTATGCCCTAAATTGTCAATCATTATAGTTTAGGCAAGGAAAAGAAATGGTCATCGTAAATCTCATAGTTGCATAGAAGGGAAAAGTCTATGAACCGCATACTTGCATAGAATGTTGTATTTTGAAATTATTTACATCTTTTTTTGGAAAAAGTATTAGAATCTTTAAGACAAGATCACCTCTTGACGCAATACCATTAGATCGATTAGGTAATTTGCTTGCAAAGGTGTAACTTAAGCCATGATCACCTCAATGCACTAGGTAGAGTTAAGCCGCGTTAAAAATTCTGCCTAGTATCGCACTCGGAAAACCAACTTAATATTTTCAATCCTAAAGGTCCTACCCACATTCAAGGAATGTTATGGTTAGTTAAATGCAAGAACGATCTAGGGTTTTACCCCAAGGATCAATTGATCAAATACTAGACTTTCGTTTGTATTTAGAAACCCTAGGGCCAAACATTATCGGCCTAGTAAGGTTAGGGTTGGGTTGGGTCAAGAAGACATCCCAAACCCTACATCGTGACCAAACTTATTTCTTGACCAAGGAATGTCGTTTGATGGAAGAAATGATCCCACAATTTAGGTGCAACACTTGTCTCGTGCAACAAGTTGCAACGTCGCATGGCTTTGTGTTTAAATCACAATATAGATTTTCCACTCCTTGGAACAAGGTTGGCACGTTCCACGTACAAGTTTAATTTGCAAGAGGATGAGTAGTCATCCTGCTACATCACCTTCCCTTGAGGCCAATTTGCTAAATTAGGGAATTTGTGTACCGTCTAGCAAAAAATTGACCAATCAAGTTAGGGTGAGGAGGTTGCCTAGGATTTACTATCTTAGTTTAAGGAACCTAAGGTGTTTGCTAATTTGGGTAATAGGGTATAAACCCTAACCCAAGGATAAAAGGGTAAATAAATAACGAAACCCTTGGGGATCTTGCCAAGTCGCAATTGATTCCGGATCGAATGCTGGATGCATTCGGAGAGAAGGATTCACACCTTAGCAGTTGGCCAAACAAATGACCACTGGATTTATTGTGTTTGTACAGTTAGGAGCATTGTTTGTACTTCTTGCTCAAGGAACTAAAGATGGAAAGATAATTAATACTTCAGGTTGAAGGCCTGGAGGGAGAGGCAGCATCAGTTATCCCCAACTGTCTACTGACCCTATCTAAGGGGGTTGTTAGTCACGTGGGGTACGTGGACCGAACCCGCCACGAGAGATCTCTCGGTGGATGCTACTTGGAGCAAGAGGACACTTGGGTGCCAGGGGGGCTCTGGCTGTAAATCCCTTGCCTCCGAGTCCTGCACAAGAGGCCGACGTGACTCGGGATTGGATCTCGAGGCCCGCATACTAGTCTACGGGTGAAAACTTGGATTAGTAATCCCTGAGGATTGCTATATTTGCCTTCGGGCAGATTATGGATTGCCTTCGAGTGGATTATGGAATAGCCTTCGAGCTGAATTATATGATGTATTCCAAAGACTGATAAATAAGATCAATTATTGAAAAGGAACTTGTTTGACATTGTTTTTCTATGTTAGTGCTAAGATTACGTGAAGAAACCGATGATTAATTGACTAATTAAGGTAGCTATTTTTGCTTGTCGAACTAAATGTGGTAGGTAATTAGACAACTAAAGCAACCTTGAGGAAAGTGCAGTGGATGTGACCATGGGTCCGTCCTACGGAAGGGTGGTGCCGGTTGGCTGGGAACTTTTCTTGAAGGAAATTGACAGCAAGGAACGATGACCTAGAATCTAGGATACTAGAGTCCCGATTTATGTTGTTTTAGGGGAACAGAATGGGACTATGCCTTACGAGCAGAGAGGTTGAGCTTTGCATCCCTCTCGTTTCCCATTCTCCTTGAACCAAGTGCAGCATGAATCCGCTTCAACCCTGATGTTTCTGCGTAAAGTAGTTCGCCTGGGGTTTGACGCTGGCTACCGTTCTAGGAACTTGACCACTAGGAAAACCCTGATTCAGATCAGTCCTAAGTGGGAATGGCCAGAATGCTTCCGCTTCATGGCAGACTCAGGAAAACCTAGATCGCAAAGCCTGTGACATTCCTTGGGAGTGCCGGGCGGCGCTTTCTGGACTCTCTTCCCAATGGGCTGCTAAGACATGCAGTCCTACAAGTGAACAAGTGGACAAGTTGCAATGAGTGTATATTTGGCAATGACTCAAGTTTTGGATAGTCATTCCAATTTGCCAGGTGGTCACATTCCATCCCTCCTTACTATCCCATGTTTCTTTCATAGCTATCCTCAAGCTTGGAACAAATTAGTTTCATTCTGTAGGTCAACTTGAATGGTGTTTTTCCGGTAACTATTTTGTAGGTGGTTTGATAAGCCCATAAGGCTACCATCAACTTTTTGTCCTAGTCACTTCATGAGAATTTGCAAAGTTGTAGTGATTACTAGATAACAAACTATATAATAGCTTGGCCTCTAATCTTAGGGCTAGGTTTAGGATTGCCTCCAGCTTTGATCCCATCATTATCCATTTACTCCGTTGTGAACTTAAATGATGCCAGGAGGCATATTTCACGGTGGATTCCGTGCCATGGTGGATTCCATGAGGTTTTACGGTGGATTCCGTAAACTTTGATGATCGGGGCTCATACATAAAGTGGATTCTTTGTGCGAGAAGTTGATGGGGACGCCTATTCTTTTCGGGCGTTTCATTAATTTAGTGTCTACATGGGTGATTCCATAGCGGGTGATTTCGCAAAATGCATATTAAATTAATAAACGTTTATGAGTTTAGAGTGCGCACTCGTAATAAATTAAGGTTAGGATTGATTTCTAACCAGTTGATTTATTTATGTAGCTGAAGACTGCTAGGTATTCACTTTTCTCGGTTTAATTGTATTATTTTACTAACGATTGTGAATGCTTCAGTTGATGTGTAGAGATAGCAGCAGTGGCGGAGGAAAGCATTGGAGGATAGCGAGTATTTAATTTATTACTTATATTTTGATGGGCGCATACCTTAAACATGGCGCCTATATTTTGTCACGCCTATTTATTGAGGTGTTGGATATTTATTATTAATTTGTATGCGTATGGGCGCACGATTATATTATTTCTACTTGGACATTGTATTGGGCATGCAGACTTTTTGGGCACCGCCCGTTAGCTTTATTTCTATTTTGTGCTAAAGCAAACTCAAAAGCTAATAGCTTGCTATTTTGTAATTTGGGCTATTATTTGAGCTTAAAGATGATTAATATATAAAATACATGCTTTGTGGGGCGCTCACACAAGGCATGGGGGGAGATTGCACCCAATTGGTCTCTTGTTCATGAACAATAGAACAATAGAACAATATGTCATCCCGCTAACTTGATTTTGAGAGTGAGAGGTCTTTCGAGTTTTGCAAGATGACGGAATCGCATATGGATGATTTAATGGCTGAAGGCGACCTACCTGAACCTACGACGGAGCAAAAGCTGGACTTCATTATGATGGAATTGGATGAAGAACGACGAGCTAGGCAAGCATTACAAGTTCAATTGGCAAATTTACAAAGATCGACTACCGACAAAGAAGAACCTCAATCTGAAGATCTTATCCGACATACCATCGACACGACTCTCGAAGCTCAAACCATCCGCAAGGAATCAAAGATAAGTAAAAGAAATTTCAAATTCTGTACTTTCAATGGCACTCGAGAGGGAAAAACTGTTCTTGCATTCATTAGTCAGTTTCATGACTACTATCATGAGGAAACCTATGCAGAAAAAGATAAAATCAAGTGTGTCACTAATCATTTAGTGGATAGAGCATCTCTTTGGTGGACTGTGGTACGCAAGAGTATAGATTGTCCCACTACTTGGGAGAATTTCAAGAAGAAGTTTATGCAGAATTTCCTTCCTACGCAATTTCATGAGAAAGCTATAAAGCAATGGGACCTTCTTTAGCAACGGGATCGTGAGCCTATTACTTAGTATACAGAGCGTTTTTGGAATGCATTACTCCAGTTACACATGCTTGGAGACGTACCTGAAGAGATACACAAGCGCAAGTATATGTCTGGACTCCTTGAGCATTACTACGCTGAAGTTCATATGTTGAAGCCTGCAACTCTTGAAGATGCAATTTCATTAGCTCACGACACTGAAGACAAGCTGCGAGGTAGAGATAGACGTCCACAGCCATTCCAAGCCAATGGTAACTATGGATCTAAGCAATTCAACTCAAATTTTAAAAGATTTAATCAAGGTCATTTCACTTCATCATCTTTCCGTAAGAATTGGGCAAAACCACCTGCTTTACCATCCAATGTCAACCAAAACCCCAAGCCTATTCCACAGCCAAATCCTAATGTCCCTAGACTTCCTGCTATTACAAACAATGTAACCAAAGCCAAGCCTATAGTATGTTATAAATGCCACCAGCCTGGATATCTAGCAGCAAATTGCCATTCGAAGAAGGCACCTATCCATATCAACTACCTTGGAGCAATGGAAGATGAAGAATATGAAGATATGCCTGATTTCACTGAAGATGAGGACGACACTACTACTCCTTCGGATACTTTACCAGGTATGCCAACTCCACATTCTTTATTGACTATGAAATGTTTAGTGCGTGGAAAGGAAAAGATTATTTTCCATGATGACGGTAGTACTCATGATTTTATTTCAGCAAAGCTAGTAAAAGAATTGAAGTTACAGACTATACATACGCATTATCGTATTAAAGCACCATTCTTAGGTTCTAGGTATAATGGTACACAGGAAGTGCATGACTTAGAGATTCAAATTGGTTAATACACTGAAAGAAGAAATTTTCTAGTTGTTCCATTACAGTCAAGTGACATTTTTTAGGTATGCCTTGGCGTCATCAGCATAACCCAGATATAGATTATTCCACACATTCAATTAATATTCAATTTCAAGGAAAACATATTACATTGTATGGTATGCATGCATCTAATGCTTTTCCACTGCTTTCGCATACTCAAGCTAAACGTGCATTACGTAAAAGTAGTAAATCTTATCTCATTTGGGTGAATGAACTACAAGTTAAAGAAAATCATATGCACCCTAGGCATAAAGAATTTCTTGCACATTTTAAAGACTGTTTTGCCGAAGATCTACCACCTGGTTTACCTCTTTCACGTCCAGAAGACCATAAAATAGATTTCATTCCTGGTACATAACCACCTTGCAAAGCACCATATAGGCATAACCAGATAGAGCAAAAAGAAATTCATAGTCAAGTTGAGGAATTACTAAATAGAGAATTGATTAGACCTAGTAGTTCTCCATTTGGTGCACCTGTTCTGTTAGTCAAGAAAAAGAATAATACCTATCGTATGTGCATTGACTATCGCACTTTAAATAAGATCACTGTAAAGAATATGTATCCAATACCTAGAGTCGATGACCTTATGGATAAACTACAAGGATCTGCTATATTTAGTAAAATAGACCTTAAATCTGGTTATCATCAGGTGAGACTAGATAAGTCAGACATATTCAAGACTGCATTTAGGACACAGTTTGGTCATTATGAATTTTTAGTGATGCCTTTCGGATTGACTAATGCACCTGCTACATTTAGTAGAATGATGAACCGTATATTTTTAAAATATCAATATTGTGTAATTGTCTTCTTTGATGATATTTTGGTGTTTAGTCAAAATGAGAAAGAACATTATGAGCATTTGTCATTGGTTTTCCAATTATTAAAAGATAATCAACTGTATGCAAATCCGAAAAAGAGTGAATTCTTTAAAAGAGAAATTGAGTATTTAGTTCATATTGTATCATCTGATGGAATTAAAGTTGACCCTAAGAAAATAGATGCAATATTGAATTGGCCTGTACCTAAAAATGTGCATGAGTTATGATCTTTCCTAGGTCTTACTAGTTTCTATAGGAAGTTTGTGCGTAATTTTTCATTACTTGCTTTACCATTAACCAAATTTCTAAAGAAAGGAATTGTATATCATTGGTCCGATAATCAACAGAAATCCTTTGACTTATTGAAACATGCATTAACCCATGCCCCTGTCTTACAGTTGCCTGATTTTAATGAACCATTCTTTTTAGTAGTGACCGATGCTAGTGGATCAGGAATAGGAGCCGTACTTATGCAGGATAATCATCCCATAGCCTTTTCTAGTTGTAAGCTGAAACACTCAGAACTGAAATATTCCACATATGATAAAGAATTATTAGCTGTTGTACAAGCATTAAGACAGTGGAAACACTACTTAATGGGCTCTGAATTTATGATTAAGACCGATCAGCAAAGTATTAGACATTTACTTAAGCCAACCTCAAATATCTAACCGACATATCAAATGGGCATCCTTTATCCAGAGTTTTCATCCTATCATTCAATACCAACCCGGTAAAGAAAATGTAGTGGGGCTGATGCATTAAGTAGAAGACCTGCCATTCATAATATTTCTGTTATATCTTTTGATTCTTTGATTGCTATGAAAGATACTTATCATCAGGATATTACTTTTCATACTGATTGGAATAAATTAGTTCAAAATAACTTGATTCCTATTGATTCATATCTTATAATGATGGATTTATGTTTTATGAAAAGAGATTATGTGTTACAGTTTCATTCCGATCTTTTGTTTTGAATGAGATTCATTGTCCTCCATATCAAGGTCATAGAGGTATCATATCTACTTTACATACATTAACTGAAGATTTTTATTGGCCGCATATGAACACTGATGTATCTAACTTTGTTTCTGAATGTTTGATTTGTCAAAGAGTTAAGAGACATCATGGTAAATAGTATGGATTACTTATGCCTTTATCTATTCCGTCTAGACCATGGCAACAAATTTCTATGGATTTTATTACTGGTTTACCTAATGCTAAATGTAACCATGATATGATTTGGACAGTAGTAGATAGGTTTAGTAAACAAGCATATTTTATTCTATGTAAGAAAACTTTAACAGCATCACAAGCAGCACAATTGTTTTTGAAAACTGTTTTTACTAACCATGGATTACCAAAAGTTATTATTTTAAATCGTGATTCTAGATTTTGTAACAACTTTTGGATCACGTTGTTTGCTAACCTAGGCACAAAAATTGATTTCTCATCTGCATTTCATCCAGAAACTAATGGACAAACAGAAGCCACTAACAGTACTATACTAGATCTTTTACGTGCTTATACTATTTCTAATCTCAGACATGGGATACACATTTGCATTTATTACAGTTTGCATATAACAATACACCACACACATCTACAAAGAAAGCACCGTTTGAAGTGATTTATGGTTATAGATTGTCTACACCTGTTGCGTCTTTGTCAAATAGAATTCAGAGTGCTGATGATATTGCTAGTATTCATAATACTATTTTTGATGAGGTTAAAGTCATGATTGCCAAAGCCCAGCAATCATATACCAAACAAGCCAATAAGAAAAGAAAGCAATGAATTTCAAAGTTGATGACTATGTTTAGTTGAGAATAGAAAAACGTAGACTACAAAGTGTAGATAGACACCCAGTTGTGAAATTAGCACCTAGATTCTATGGACCATTTAGAATCATTCATAAAATTAATGATAATGCATTCAAGTTAGAATTACCACATCACTGGAAAATTCACAACACATTTCATATTAGTTTATTAAGACCCTTTAGAGGCCAATTACCTGTACACCCTGTTTATGAAAACCCACCTTTGTTAGAGAAGAGACTGAAATACTTGAACCTGAAGCTATCATAGACACTGATTTTATGACCACTAGAATTGGCCGAAGATATTCTAGATATCTAGTTAAATTTAAGAGCCATCCTGTAGAAGAAGCCCAATGGATGCACGCTAGAGACTTAAATGCTTTCCCCACTCTGTTAGCTCCACATTGAGCTAATAGCAATTGAGGTCAATTGCTATTCCACCCCGGGGGTATGATGCCAGGAGGCATATTTCACGGCGGATTCCGTGCCATGGTGGATTCCGTGAGGTTTTACGGTGGATTCTGTAAACTTTGATGACCGAGGCTCATACACAAAGTGGATTCTTTGTGCGAGAAGTTGATGGGGACGCCTGTCCTTTTCGGGTGTTTTATTAATTTAGTGTGTACATGGGTGATTCCATAGCGGTCGATTCTGCAAAATGCATATTAAATTAATAAACGTTTATGAGTTTAGAGTGCACACTAATAATAAATTAAGGTTAGGATTGATTTCTAACCAGTTGATTTATTTATGTAGCTGAAGACTGCTAGGTATTCACTTTTGTTGGTTTAATTGTATTATTTTACTAACGATTGTGAGCGCTTCAGTTCATGTGTAGAGATAGCAGCGGTGGTGGAGGAAAGCATTGGAGGATAGCGAGTATTCGATTTATTACTTATATTTTGATGGGCGCATACCTTAGGCATGGCGCCTATATTCTGTCACGCCTATTTATTGAGGCGTTGGATATTTATTATTAATTTGTATGCGCATGGGCGCACGATTATGTTATTTCTACTTGGACATTGTATTGGGCATGTAGACTCTTTGGGCACTGCCCATTAGCTTTATTCTTATTTTATGCTAAAGCAAACTCAAAAGCTAAAAGCTTGCTATTTTGTAATTTGGGCTATTATTTGAACTTGAATATGATTAATACATAAAATACATGCTTTGTGGAGCGCTCACACAAGGCATGGGGGGAGACTGCACCCAATTGGTCTCTTGTTCATGTCACTCATGCTTTTTACATTGAATTTTGTGCAAAAAAGTAGAGTTCTATTGTTCTTGGGGACCTTCCGGCATTCACTATGCGAGCGTACAGCGTCCGATCTGTGCACCATTAAACTTAAACACCCATTGTTACAAAATTTGTTCACTCTTAGATCAAAATGGAAATGACTCGGTTTTCAAATAATGGAAAATGCCAAACAATATTGAGCCATTAAAAAAATATGAGTATGATCCCACCTACATTAGTTCAATGTCCTTCTACATGTTGGCCATCACATGGAAGACACCACTAAAAGACCATGTTCTATTACATTCGTATTTGGATAAAGTACTTTGTGAAACAGAAAGCCCAAGAACTAGTGAAGATGTGTTCCTTGGCCAAATATGTGGAAATTTTGGAGACCATAGGTCAACCATCTCAAATGCACTGAATCCCGAACTAACTATGATGCAGGTAAGAGGACCCAGACAATCACTATATAAATAGGAGAGAGCCTAAATAAAGTGGAAATTCCCATTTTAGCAAAGCTAGTGTAGAGGGCCCTAAATCACTCTCACAGAGAGAAACTGGAGAGAAAATAGATACTAGGGCTATACAATTTTGGTCCAATCCTCATATATAAGTATGTTGTTGTTAACTCCTTATCAATTAGTGCATCGAGGACATGGTTTTTCTCGGTGGTGATTCTCAAGCTCAAAAAGGTTGATACTATGGATTCCTCATCCTTGGGGTCAATCTTGGTGATGGAGACTACCCGAATATTTATAGGCAATAACACCATAGGGGGCCCATGCAGTGGGTGTGCTAGTGTCTAGTATTTCTTAATGCAACTTCTGTTGAAGAAGCTTATGTCCTCCCTATTTAAAGTTTCGAGGCCCACATTATTGGTCCTGCTAATCTAACAAACTCGAAAGGGTCCAAGACCTCTAAGCTTCATCTTCTACTTGTGGCCTTTAATTGAATAAGGAAATATCAGGTCGCCTTTTTCAAAATCATGTTGTTTGGCATGCTTGTCAAACCACGCCTTTCTTTTGGCTTTCTTATAAATGAGTGCATATGTGGAAATGAATCAAGTTTTGGATAGCCATCCCAATCTGCTAGGTGGTTACATTCCATCCCTCCTTGCTATCCCATCTTTCTTGCATAGCTATCCTCAAGCTTGGAACAAATCATAACCATTATGTAGGTCAACTTTAATTGTGTTTTTCTGGTAGTTGTTTTTCAGGCGTTTCAATAATTGCACAAGGATGCCATCAACTTTTTGTCCTAGTCGCTTCTTCATGAGGTAGAGACGATTTTAGTTAATGCACTCATCAAAATAAATTTTATCACTTCAACTTGACCATTGGCTTGGGGATAATATGCATAATATGGCAATGATTTTTTATGGATCACCAAGAAGGTGGATAGGAGATGGATAATTACCTCATTAATGAAGTGCGTGCCTTGGTTGCTCACTAGTTGAATGGGGAAATTGAATCTAAAGATCACTTTCTCCCGAAGAAACTTAGCTATGGTCCTTGCATCATTTTTCCTAGTCCTTCTTGTTTCAATCCATTTCATAAGGGAGTTAGTGCCTATAGCCTAGTCATATATTTGTCTTGTGAGTACTAGGGTATAGGGCTAATGGGTCCAATGAAGTAAATGCCCCACTTTTTAAATGGTTGGCATGATATCATTAGTCTCAACTCCATATTGTCCTTTTGTATAGGTACTTTCACCTGATGACACTTGTCATAATGTTTGAAAAACTTAGCGATGGCATGGAAGAGCATAGGCCCACAATTGAGACTCAAAACTTTTTCTAAAGTAGTGACATCTTGCAATTTTCCCATGTGCATAGATATATAGCTCCATCCTTAGACTGGATCATTGAATGAGGAGGATATGTTGCTTTAATGTTGAACTCCTTAGGCATGCCGCAATTAGTAAACCCAATGAATAATCTCCTTGATATTTTAGCAAAGTAAGAAATGATGTCTATTGTGTGAAGATTGTTAAAGGGCATTCTCATATTTTTTTATATGCAAGTCATCATCTTCAAATAGAAAAAGGATAATGAAATCTCTAGGGGACACGTCATTTGCATCTCTCTTGGAATACGAAACATGTAAAATTTTTTGCAAAGTTGAGTCATTCAAATGATAGATTACAAGCATTGGAGGCTCCTCACGACTACACACACCAGCTTCTAAATAGTGTATAACACTAGGGTGGTAAAAGTTTGTATGCACTCTCCCTAATGGAACCTATGCATCTAATGGGCCTAAATGTTAGGTGTGATTTATTTGATCCACATACAAAATCTTAATAGTTGGGTAAGTTGGATTTTGTTGATTATGTGACTAAATGTCTTCAACACTTATTGATTCACCGATTGATGCAATTGCCTATGTGCTCTCTATGCAGCATTTAATTCACATGGAACTATATGCTCATCTTGTGGGTATTCATCATCACAAAGGCTCATTACAGGACTTCTTTGAGCTATGGGTTCTTAAAACTATTCTACAAAGCTAGTAGGGCCAGGATAGGCCCACCCTCTTTGTAGATTTTCCATAACTCCATGACTAGTTATAGCTTCTTCTTTATAGGTGGAATAGAAGATTAAATTGCTATTTTCTCCCTTATGATATTTTCTTATATGCTCTGAATTTCAGATATGAATATCTTTGAGGTCAAATCATGCACCCTTCTATCATAGTCAATGCAATTACATATTTGTTGATACCCTTGATCGACTACATGATATATGAAGAACTCATGGGCATCAACACTTTGAAAGTAGCCTAAGAAGTCTTGTTTTTGCATGTTGGCCATTATCTTGAATGAAAATGCTACTATGAGCTTTATTTTCTTATTTATGAGTGCCCCTCTCCCCTTACACTTTTCACTAGCAATCTCATAGTGATCTAAAATATTGATATAGAAAGTAATTACCTTGTTTGTGATTTTTTTTTCAAAATAAAACACACCCTTTCTATTCAATCCGTAAATAACCCCTTTACATGTCATCCCTCTAGATGTAAACATGTGAAAAAATGGTATTTGAAAAATTCCTTATGTTGAACTCTTGTGACACACATATATCTTCATGAGGGACTCCCCCCCCCCCCAAAGGTACTACTATGGACATTAAAAGTTAGTTAGTCTTTATTTTTGTATGAAATTGTGAATTGTGAGTTGCTTATAAGTGCCAACCTTTGGTACCAATTGAAAGTAATCAATTGAATGCCAACTTGCCTTATCTCTATCCAAGTATTTCATGGAAGTAGCCCCCTTCCTTTGACTTATATTATCTAATCTCTTCTTGTAATTGCTATTGCATTCCTATTAGCACCTTTCTTGTATCCACCACAACCTCCTCTTTGGCAACATCTCTTAGCATACTGTTATTGCCTTTTTTATAAATTGTTTTAATCTAATAATTCATTGAAGACTAAAACTAACTTTCCTTCTCATGGGAAGGCCTAACCTTTTTATTTGCACCGATTAAGTTTTATGTGTATTAGGTACAAGTCTAAATCCCTTTACCATAATGCAATAAAATATTACTTTAATATTTATATATTAGATTCTCCTTGTACAATCTAATATTCTACTTTAGACATGTTGATGCATTACTAACTATGTTGAATTTTGAGAGATAAGTGAGATATCTATCGTCTATATTGTATTTTATGAATAAGATTTGAAGTTTATATCCAAAAATAAACCTTAGACCTAGACTACATTTATAAGTATGATAGCCCAATTTTGCACAGATGCATGCTATTATTAGTGGGATATTGAGCACATGAAAACTCAATGCAAAGAAAGAGAATAAAAATTTTTGTAGTCCTAGACTCAAAGCCAATAGAAGGCTTGTTTGTAGCTTGATCTATCCTCGTAGTTTTACCAATAATAGATAATAATAATAATAATTCCTCCTATTTTATTACATGTACTACAAATCCATCTTTGTAAACCAAATTTGCATGCTTTCTTATCTACAAGAATAGGGAAGTTTCATTGTGCAATACTAGAATCATGCATATGAGCACCACAAAAGAGAGTCACACCTTGTAACATCACCATTTTCCTCTCCCCTCTTTGACTACAACTTAATATTTGATCTCTTCATTACTTACTCTTCAATAGCAACAATCATTGGATTAGCCTAGATACCAAAGAGTGCCCCATCAAAATGAGATATTATTATAGCCATTAAGTTGTTATATCTTGTTCTTGATATTGTTGCTCATGAGGTATGTGGTACCTCTTTTGCTTACATGTTTAGAATTATGGCTAGAATATCCATCAAGAGTGGGAGGGCAAGCATGTGTGTGGGGAGTGGGGTGGGGAAAAAGGGAGACACACACACATACACATGTAATTGTAATAATAAATTATAAGAATATTTAATCAAAGACAAAGTGGCTTGCAAACAATGTTGGAGCTTTTCAACATATAGTCACAAAGTCTTGTATGGTATTGAAAAGTCAGCTAGGAGTGTGCTTCAATTAGAAAACTAGGAGCATACCACACAAATGAATCGGGTGCTTGAACATATTTTCAACTATAAATATTCTACAACTTTTTCTTAGTTCACTAGCATAAGAAAATAGTCCACAATTTTGGTATTAGTTGACCATTTGGGTGTACTTACACGATTATAGCTCAAAAAATGTTGTAAGCTTCCTTTTCTACAATGTGTTTAATCATCGTCCATGTATAATAGTTGTTGATAAGGGTCTCATTGGGTTGTACTATTTAATTTCTTACAGTTAACGCATACTCAAATATTCCCATTTTACTTGAGTACCACAACAATGGGTGACACCCAATCTATATGCTCAATCCCAGAAATGTATCCTACTTTTTGTAAGTTCTTCAACTCCTCTCTCATGTGGTATGTGTAGCAAGGATTCATGGGATAGGATCATTGGTACTAGGCTTGGCATCCGATTTCAAAGAAATAGTATGTGTCAACACTTGAGGTGAAATACCCTTACGGTTGGATTAATTATAGGCAAATAGGCCACTATGTCATTGCACATCTTTCACATTGAGGTCCTTAGCTATGTAAACTAGTTTAAAGTCTTGGCATCCAATTTCAAAGAAATAGTATGTGTCAACACTTGAGGTTAAATACCCTTAAGGTTGGATTAATTATAGGCAAATAGGCCACAATGTCATTGCACATCTTTCACATTCAGGTCCTTAGCTATGTAAACTAGTTTAAAGTCTTTCCTTAGTTCAACAAGGTTTATGAATTTTCTCTTTGCCTGACCTTCAAGCTCGTCATTACACAAAGCCTTTCAGGGTTTTCATGAACCATTCCAAGAAGAACATCCATCACGTATGGATGAGTCCCGCAATATCCACTTCATCTATAAGGTGCACCAAGAGGTGAGTTTGTGTAATGAGCATACTGGTGGGTAGGTACTTCTCAAAGAGACAGACCGTCTCAACTGCTCCTACCTTGCAGATTCAATAGAGGATGTCTTGATCTCCTTCTGTGAGACCCATTGCACTAAATTCAACAACCTATAAATCGCCCCACATATTTCTGGAGTGAGGCATCATGCGATTGCGATCGATCGTACAAACTGCAACAAATGAAGAAGCATTACGAACACTGACCAAACAATAAATAGAAAAATACGTAGGCTATTTACTATTGAGGCCAGTACAAACCTAACATATCTTATGCCAATCATGGAATTTTAGCCCTATTAGTTGGTCATCTTTGGAGAAAGCAAATCTAAGGGAACACATCATCTGTCAGGGTGCAATAGACCTAATAATTTACTTCATAATGCATTTTTTTTGTTGTGGACAAAACCCAAGGAGCACGAGGTAGTTGCAAGCAACCATCACTGCTTAATTGTGGCTAATGAGCCTCCATATTTCCTACCTCCTTCAAATCCATTCGTGCCTATACAGTGTCTCTCTTTCTTTTGATGTGGTCCCATAATAAGCTATCCACATTCTTGAAAATATGCATAGGATCCAAAAAATTGTTGATCTATAAGTGGGTCCAATACGACAACCCATAGAAATTTGAGAACTGTCACATTTCGTCTAGATGTGACTCTCTGTGGACCATTTTCAACTCATACCAGCTTGTGGGCATTCATTCGTATTGGAGGTCATCCAAGAAATCCTTCCCTCAGTTCATGACCCTGTAGCAAGAAAGCAGTGTGTCCTTGATATACCATCTTCTTCATGGTTCGTGACCTTTGGGAGTCTAACTGTGACCCATACAATGGACATGCATGATAACCTATGATAACCAAACTTGTCCCAACACCCCTATTTAGTCAACACAAGCTTGAATGAGCTATGTTAGATATCACCAATGAGGACGGAAGCCTACTTACCTAAGCACTCCTCGAATCTCGAAATATCTTCTACGACGAACCCCTCCTCCCACAAAATCTTGAGCTCATCAACTAATGGATGGAGATGGACATCCACATTATTGACTTTGTAGCGCCTAGGAATGAGTAAGCTAAGAATGAGATGTCCTTTCTTCGTAGAAATCCATGGCGGGATCTTGTAGTTAATAAGTACTATAGGCCACACACTATAAAAAGTTGAGCGGAGACCAAATGGGTTCACGCCATCCATAGCAAGACCAAGCCAAATATTCATTGGCTCTCGTGCAAAGCCTGGAAAGGTAGAGTCAATGTGGCTCCATGCATGTGAATTTGTTGATATTCCTTGGACTCCATCTGTGGATCCATTCTACACATGCCACGTTCTCAAGCTCGCCAATGCCCGATGTATGAATCATGTGACGTATATGCAGTATAAGCGGATGGTTTTCCCCTAGAAGTCCTTTCAATACCTATGAGCACCACACTTTGGACATACCTTCATAGTTGCGGAGTCTCCTTGAAGCAATACACAATTGTTGACACATGCATGGATGCTATTGTAGTCCATGCTTTCGTAATACTAGTTGCACATTATCACGAGACTCAAGCAATGCATTTTTAGGTGGTAATATATAATACTTTAACAACCTGAAAAAAAATCACAAAGCACCTTGAAAAATCACAACAATTTTTTTTATGATGGAGTCAAAAAGATCAACAGAGCATACGTAGAATGTCCCTAAACAACGCGATCACACTTGCATCACTCCACCCGTATTTTGCTTACACACTTAGGAGCGCAAGTAGCATTTTCAAGCGAGATACTCGGCACCATCATATAATGGTATAGACGCTTTCTCACTCAGCAGATCAAATGACTCGGCATACATGGATATCAATGTATCGATCATTGCCTCCATCTTAGGCTCCAAGAATAGAGGAAGGTTTGAAAGGTCGATTGTCTTCTTTGGTATTGAGGGTGTAGACTAAGTCATGCCTTCCAACTGGTGGATTGGCTTAGACACTCCATCCATCACATGTCCACAAACTCTTCTAATTGGCCGCAATAGGTGCCTTCCTCCTTGGGATGAGGTGTCACCTCCCTGTATAAATTTTACGGGCACGTCTAATGTTTTGTATATGATATTCAATTAGTTTGTGAATGTAAGGCATGATGAATACACACTCCCTTCCCTTGTAGTGTTAAATGTACTAAGATATGCAGGTGTATGGAAGGAGATCATGTGTACCTAAAGAGTATGAGGGATAGGTAACCATGGAGCACAAAAACGAGATGATTACATGACATCCAATGCAAATGTGCTAATTCCAAAGTAAGATGTTATATTTTTGGAAGTCAACAGCTTATGATTTCAAAATGTAATGATCCACTTGTAGGGTATGAGAAAACATAACAAGAAAACTAGTGCTCCAAAGATGATACTTGTAGTGGTAAACAAGGTGGACATTCAATACGTATGCGTCATGCATCACACCATTAATGGAGGCTTCACACATCAATAGGTTGATAATGATAGAGTCATGATCTATAACATTGTTGGTTCTATCCTTCTTATTTAGTAAGAATGCAATCATAAACCAAGCTACAACTAGCTTTTCCAATGTGATGAACCTCTTCAATAAGACATGGATTAAGCATACTATTTTAAGGGCTAAGATATGGTTTTGATATAATCAAATTGTCTCAAGTAGAGTTAAGGTGATAAACATTTTGTGGAAATGTAAGGACACCAAAATTGTATCCGAATCTAAACTAGCCAATTCTTTGGGTGAAATAAGAAAACATGGTGAAGAAATGAATGAAGTCCACCTCACATATATAAAGATTATGGGCCATCATATGAGGCACCAATTTGAGACTATTACTACTAGTGAAGGAGGTGTGTGAAACACCACAAAAGAGGAGATTCTCAAAGAAGTAAACTTTTATTAGTGTGAGAGCCTCCATATTGTGGTATTCCTGTGTAATGCATCATAATATATTTGTCATATTCCAAGGATTTGTTCAAAGGGACAATGTGAATTCCCTTCTAGCCTTTTAGGGCACTTAAATGAAATATATATTTGTTTTCCAAAACTCATTGATAAGAGCCAAGAGAATTTAGGAAAGTATCAATGGTGTGTTTCTCATAGTTATCACTTGGATGTTGAGAAAGCTCCAAGTATTGAGATTTTTTATATGAATATGCCATCATGGAACCAATGTTGGGGTGATTAGGAAATTTCATGACATGTAGATATGTGATCCACATATCCTATGCACAAGGGGCCATTGGCTTAAGAAAAATTTCGGTGGGAAAAGAAATGTGAAATTGATTTGGAATAGGCTTAATGTGTGTGTGGTAAACAAGGATATTTGGAGATATGTTGACATGAAGGCTTGAGATAGATGAGAAAAACTAGATCACATGTGGCATGCATACCTCAATATAAGGTTGATTAAGAAGGTATGGCTATAACGTTTGAAATAGTTCTTTAGAAATTTGATGTCAATAATCTAAAGGGATCAAATGATGAGTTCTATTAAGGTTCCAAACCTTGACAATATAATTTCTAAGAATGGTCACCAAATACAGTGTGGCAAGGTGCCCCCTAATATTGTTATGGTCCTACTGATCACTGCCTCACCCACCATGCCAACAATGATGAGGAAGGGGAAGGACATGAGCTCATGGGTAAACTAGTTGATACAAAGGGTAGTAGTAGTTTGTCAAAGGGATGACAAGGTGATGTTGGAGAGAGACGTTAACTAAGGATGCTTGGGATGGACTTGTACATTTATATCAAAGAAGAAATGAGGCCCCTATTCTTACCTTTGTAAGTAGTTAGAGAGTGAACATATGGGCGGAGGTGACTCCTTGGAAATTTTTTGACTAGGATAAAATATCTAAAGGAGCAAACGATAGCTACAAATGAGTTTTTTTCAAACACTTCACTTTTGCAAATTGTTCTTGATTGTTTTTCTAATTCTGAGCAAAGTTTTGCATCTATTATTTGTTTAATACAGAAAAGCAATTTGAATGCCTTTTCATTTAATGAGTTGGTTTATATTTTGCTACAAGAAGAACAATCTAGGCAAAAATTTTCCATTATGTGTAATCCAGACCAAGTTTTTGTGGCTAATTAAAAAGGCAAAGGAACAACTTTATTGATGGTTTTCTTGATTCATATCAATGTTTTGCCACTATTCTTTGTTTGATGCTTAAAAGAAATCTAAATACCTTGTCATTTAATGATTTGGTTTATATTTTGTTACAAGAATAACAATCTTGAGGGGGAAAAATCCATTATGTGCATTGTAGACCAAGCTTTTGTTGCTAATTAGAAAATAAAAGAAAAAGCTTTCCTTTGTACCAATAAGTAGATATTGGTAAATGAAGTTTAGAAAAATAAGGCTAGTAATAATGAGATGAAAAATAAGGCTAGTAAGTAGATATTGGTAAATGATATTTAGAAAAATAAGGCTAGTAAATGATGTTTTGGGGTCCCCTTTGTGGATTGCTTTAGTGCACCGAGCATAGCACTTCCCTATACATGAGTGCAAACTCTTGTTCATTGCCTCACTTCTAGGGGGGATTTATTAACATATCTCAATAGTAATGTGTGTAAATATACATAGGACCATCATGGTATATTTTTCCCTTGTTAGGAGATTCCCCCCCTACCCAGCCTTGTATATATGCTTATTCAATTTAGCGTATACTTAGTCTTGTAAATCTTGTCTATCGAGACTTCTTAATACACTTTGAGTTGTGCTCTTCAAGCTTCTTCTTTCCAACTTGTGTACTTGCATTTGTGCAATCCTAGATCCAACAAACTTTACTACCATGAAGGAGATATTAGATAGAGAAAAAGAGAAAAACACAAGAGGGTATGCAAGAGAAGGACTATAGAACAACTTCTAAATGAAACATCAACTATCATACTTATCTTGATAACTTGGTCTATTTACATGAGTATAATGGAGTAGTAGGTGAGGTCCATAACTAATGGATGGTACGCAACTTATCACATGTGGAAAGTTACCGTCTTTAGGTGTCATTTAGCAAGATGACTGAGCATATCAAAGCTTATCTTGATGATAGATGAACTACCATTTGTTACATTAAGACTAATTCTTTCTTACAAGCTCATGGATTATATGCCACTATTGTGTACCTTCGAAATTAGCTTCGATGATGATACAAGGATAAAGCATCACCATTGTACTTCAACATTTCCTTTCGTAAAGGAGAGTGGATTTCCCCTAGAAGATGAAGAAGGTGTGGGTGTCCACTAAAGCTAAGCATGACATGCCCATAAGAAATTAGCTAAACTCAATGTGAGAAGTATCTAGCTATCAAAAAATCATGGCTAGAATTCAATGGAATTTAGATTATGATAGTACAAGTTGGCACACATTCTCACTTCATGTGCATTTGTGACCATACTAATGACCTAATGTTGTGACAATCACTCGTCAAGGTGGAAGGGCTAAGTAAGTACACATTACGTTATTAGAAAGGCCCTTCTTAGTTGCAAAATTACAATTGGTGGTGAACAAGATGCATATTAGTAAATTTTTGGGACCATATGGAATCCATGTGGAGGTCCTATTATACCTTTGGAAAGCATGTTCATTTAACATATCCCAATTGCTTTGAAGTGGATGGGACACTCCTTTGTATACAAATAATTTGAGCGAATCAAAGTGAAGGGGATACTCCCAAAGGAGATTAGAATATCGCATTTCCAAATGTTTGGACAAAAGGAAAATTCCATAGTGGATATCTATGATAATGTTGAATGTTAAAAGGTGATGATCAAAGCAATGGATTACAAAACTAAGTTTTTGGGTAGCAAATTTGTGCACTATATATAGCATCATTTCATGTATGGAAGGATGATCCATTATCTTGTGTGTTGAATGTAATCTTTCTTATGGGTCATGTATCAAGCATCAATATGTATTGCTCTATATCAACATGGACTTTGATAAGGCATGTCATCAAATTGACTAGTAGATTTTAATAGAATTCATGAAGTTCATGTGTTTTGCAATTTGATTGGTCAACATGGCATAGACCCATTCTCTAATGCTACAATTATGAAGTACTTGAATTGTGCAAGTCCCTTCTCTCTTTGGGTCAAACATGGGTTTGATAGGCATACCCTTTTCCTCCACTATTACTTGTAGTCATATGAAGATTCAACAGGGTTTTCAATAAAAGGGTTGCCACTAGCATTAAAGGGGCATAACTTTATATCCATGTTTTGGTAGATGATAACTTTAACAATGTCCGAGGAGCTGAGAAGGAACTAGTAGAAACTATTATCCCATCGTATGAAAAAATTTATGGATCATGTGACTCAGAGACTAGCCATCACAACATTGATTATGTGACTCACGGATTAGCCATCACATTATTGATCATGTATCTAGGTTGGAAGAATAAACCATAACCTTTCCTATATTAGTAGGAGTTCAAGTGGATTAACTTAGGCAAGGTGTTACAATACTTGGGATATCTACTAGATATATGTATTAATGTGAAGAAACTAGCAAGCTAGGTGAAGGTAGTAGAGGGAGAACCAAAAGGTGAAAGAGCCATCCCCTCGGCTATGCATGTAGACTCATGGGTCATGAAAATGATGCTAATGCCAGTGCTTGTCTACGTATCCATCGCACTTATCTCTAGCTTTGCAAGGTTGTAGGAGATTCAAGAAGGAGCTGCGCTCCTTCTTATGAAAGTAGGAAGGGTAGTAGGGGATGGCACCCAATCCCATGGTTGGTAGTAGCATGTGAGAAAAGAGAAGGCAAACTCGCAAGATCTAGGTAGAATTTGCAAATGATAGTGCCGTGAAGCAAGCACTGTTTGGAGACTCCTGACATTGACATGAAGGGTCTCTAGAGTTGTGGAATTCTTCCAAGCACTCACACAAGGAATGTTAGGCTTCTCAGGAGGGTCAAGGTTGCGAGAGTGGTTAACGAATCGTGGGCCAAGGTAAAAGACGATATAGTAGTGTCCCTTTGCGAAGCTAGAAAGTAGGATATGACTTATGGGAACTTGAAAGGATCTTCATAAAAGTGGTGGCAACCTTGCCCTTGGTGGTTGCGATTCGCATTTGAGCTTCGCCTTTGAAATGCACTTGTAGGAGTGACGTAAACAATTCTCATCAAAATAAATAAAGGAGAATGCGTGTTGTGTATGCACACGTATATATTCGCGTGTGTGTGTATAGGCACATGACGTAATTTCAAAAGCTTGTCCTAGTTCCTAAATAGTGGAGGAAATCTCACTATCCACAAATATATGTAGAGAAATAGAGACTCGAGAGATGCGATTATTTGGCGAGAACTTGAAAATATAAATAATACGCACATGAAATGGTTGCCACCATACATGCAAAGACGGTTGATAATACAAAGAGCTACCATTAGGGAAGCCAATTAAAGAGCTGCAGAAGGGAAAAGCTCTGGTGATAAGAATAGATGCTTATAAGATCAATTAGAAGCGCAAGCGGCGGCTGCAGTGGTGAGGAAGCTGGGCGAGGGGGAGGAGAAGGCGGGGTCCTTGAGCATGAGGCCCATCATGGCCCCGTACATGGCGTCGGTGAGGTGGAGGCCGTCCCAGCTGATGAAGTTGTTGGGGTTGGCGCAGGGGCTGGCCGGGAGGGAGAAGGAGCTCGGCATGAAGCGCGGGAAGCAGGCGGCCTGGGTGCTGGTGAAGCCGTAGTCGGAGGCGTGGTCGAACACCTGCAGGAAGGCGGCCGAGGTGTCGAGGTAGACGATGTCCACGCCAGGATGGCGGGAGGCGATGTCCTGGAGGGCAGCGCTGAGCAGCTGGTTGTGGCGGTCGCTCACGGCGCTGACGTGGGCGACGCAACCGTGGGAGTCGTGCGGAGAGGAGGCAAAGCGGGACATGTAGGTGGCCATGCAGCCCATGGGGAACTCCCCCTGCACCACCATTCTCTTGACTCCTGTGCTGAGGATGCGGTCCTCGACCTGGCTGGCCACCTTCTGCACCACGGAGGGGACCATGGCGGCGACAGAGGAGGGGTCGGGCTGCGGCGAAGACCAAGCGTAGTTGTAGTCGTTGCCCCCGATCTCGCCGATGTACACCAGAGCGTTGCTCATGTCGAGGGGGGCGGAGGTACGTCTACTGGTTGCCTCGAGGTCCGCGAGGAACCATCCCACCTGGACGTCCAGAGAGTCGGGAGTGCTGGAGTTCACTCCTGCGAGCTGCTCCAGAGTGCGTACGTCTAGAGCTGTGGCCCCCGCAACCGCAAAGTTCTCGTTCTGCATGATCCGTGGGCGTGCAGCTGCCGTAGTACTACTGCTGCTGGTGGTGTTCTGCTGCTGTACGCGGAGGTGAGCGGGCAGCAGAGGCACCCCGAGAGCCTGGCACAGGAAGTCGACCATGAGCCTGCCGTCGCTCCAGCGACCCGTGGCCTCGTGGAAGAAGGTGGAGCCGTAGGGGAGGCTGGAAGCGATCGAGCCTGGATTGTTGCCGGTGTCGGTGGTGGAGTCGCCGAAGGCCAACACGGGAGAGAAGCTGCTGGCGGGGCATGGCGGCGCAGATGATATTGATGAATGTGCTAAGGCACTGCTACGTCTGGTTAGAGCTGGCGCCGCATGAGCTGGATCGGCCTCCTCCTGCGATCTGCCTATCGACATAACTGAACTTGCTTGCGGTCCCAGGCGCCTGGCAGCCTGGCAGCCCTCATGCGCCGAGAGGACTGTAAGTGCAACAAGAACAAGCTGGAGAAGAAGACGACGAAGGGCCTTGGCTGGCAGCGGAAGCGTCGCGCTTGCCATCGTCAATATTCGTCGTCGGTGAATTGAGTTTCCGCTTTCGAGCTTCGGTCTTGTGTGTCTGCGCGTGAGTGTGTCGTGCGGTGCTCGTGCTTCTCTTGTGTCTGCCCTCTCTGCGCTTCTGCGCCGGCCTCGCTCGAGTCTCCCCTATTAATACTTTTACGAAGTCGGAAGCCGGGAAGGAAATTCGGCCGCTTTTCGAACTCCGAAGGCGAAACTGTAAGCGCCAAAAGCAACCGCGGTCCGCGTCCCTGCTCCCTCTACTTCCGCTTTTAGTGTAATTGTTGGCTTTTGGGCCAGGCGCGTCCTTCAGGCTGCTACTTGCACTTTTAGTATAATTGTTGCTCGTTACCTTGGCTCTTGGGCCAAGCGCTAACTTTTTTTAATTCAAAGAATGGGACGGTTGGCTTCATCCAATCCAAGCTTTTGAATTTGGTTGTGGTCCCAGCTGGAAAAAAACCCAGGTTTAGTGTAATCCCACCAAAATTTCAAGATTTTACTTGTAATTTTTAAATTTATAGGTTTTGGGTACCTTAGAATTCAAGGTTGTTGAAAGATTTTAACTACTTTTTGTGAAAACTTAGGTATTTAGTATTATCAAATTTTGATAAGCAATTCTTTTTATGGTTAGTTTTAAATCTATAGGTTTTTATACACACACACACCCACACATTCATATATACATATTACAGAGAGCACATATAAGTTATCACGCTAAAACTCATCATTCTAATAATGAGGAAACTACAACTATAAAATGGCCAATTTTCCACCCTATTCCCCCATCTTCCAATCTCAAACTTCAAATCTAGTCCTTGAGCTCACTAGTCACAACTCACAACCACCTTTATGTGTGTGTGTGTGTGTGTGTGAGAGAGAGAGAGAGAGAGAGAGAGATGAAATGATATATTAACGTCTAGAAAAGGCCAAAATGACCTATGAGACCATGAGTTACAATAATGTGTATAATGGTATAACTGTCTCGGCAAATTATGTAGCACAAAGCAAAATAAGAAAGGAAACTAAATCTGGCTATTTGTAAAACGTAGACCTTTATCTAGTAACAATGAGCTCTAGATGGTACAATCTCATGTGGGTATGGAGGGCCTAGCTCTAGCTAGAGCGGTAATTCCCTATATCTGCCTATGAAGGTGTCGTCGGTGTTTGTGTCGAGACCTAGGATGTCCTGGTCAACTAAGTTGAACGGCCCGATCAATCAATACTCCTTGTTTGTGTGTGGACCATGGCAGCCAGATAATCTCTTGTGTGGACTGGGGTTGTAATTGTGCGGAAGTCTCCTTGTCTCCTATGCAAAGAAGTCTGTGAATTGCCTTTATAAAGGGCCTTGGTGTCGTGGAGTAAATGTATTTATGAGGCACATGTCATGAAGCCATTGTATCTCAAGGAGAAAAAGGCGAAGGCCTCATTAATCAATAAAATCCATGACTTTGGACAATGGTCCAAATCTGTCTCTAAAAGAGACATTGGAAACAACCACAGATCTCATAATAGGTCAGGTAGTGGAAGATACAATGCTCCTCTATCTCTGCCTGTAATTGACGTATAATCTAGCGTATGCACTCTTCTGGTGGGATGGATCTATATATGTCAGTCTCAATCTCTAGCTAACGTGAGGAGGTGTGTAACTAGCCAATAGTAAAATCTGATCCCATGGGAAAGGTGGGTCGCAATGTATCTCGAGCCAACAATAAATCCATCATCTATAGTACAAAGAAAATGCTCACAGTAGAAAGCCATCTTTGTCCCTAGCTCCTGTCCTGGCATCAACCACGTCCACCTGATATCCGATTGGGTAAGATCCATCCTAATGATCTTGCGAATCTCTAACATGCTCAAATTAAGAGATGGTGCATCAAGGGAGTACTAGAAGGGGGGTAACTTATCCATGCTAAAGCCATGTAGCTCAAACCATGCCAACATCTTTGCATACCAACATGAAGTATCACCCTCTGTGGCAAGCTTCCCAGAGGACTCAAGAGCCAACCTCACATATTTGTGTCTGGGTAAGCCCCATAGGAAATGTATGCATGCGATCCATCGAGTGAGGGCCTCTACCACAATCTGTGTAGCTACTAGCTTAGCTCTACTAATCTTATGTGGAATTGAGGCCTTACATCTAATCATCTTGGATATCATGGACACTAGGGGTTTCTCCATCCACTCCCATCTGCCATAATGTGCCTTGATGATCTCCTCAATCGTGCTTGCAAGCTCTGTACTTCTCGATCCTTCAATCTTTAGGTGCAAGAAGTCTCCTCTACTTATGCCTCCAAACCAAACTGAGTCTACCTCTCCCCTCTCTCTCTCTCTCTCTCTCTCAAGCCCCCTCAAGCTCTTAGGCCTTTGTCATTGTCTCTCAGTCTCTCTACCTCTCAAACTAGATAAAAATACCAAGAAGGTGAGGAGAAGAGATGGAGAAGTTGTAGGTAGAAAGCAAGAGAACAAGAGAACAAGCCCAACCAAAAAACACTTCCCAGTTCTCTTAGCCTATCTCACATGCAATGGTGAAAGCAACATAGATGGTTGACAAAGAGATAGAGAAAGAGACAAGACTTTGATTCTTAGTCTCATGGATTATTTACCAAAAGGTTTTTCAACCTTATATATGAAATTTTATTTTTGAACCTTAGGCAAGGCTTAATTTTCTCTGAGTGCCCACGTTACTCATTCCTCTTCAACCTACCTTAGGATCTTATGGCCCATTAAACTATCGAGTTTTTTGGAAAAAATCAGATTCATGCACTTGGGAACTATTAAATGCGCCTTCACTATACAATTTGCATAGGAGTGAGCCCAACGCTCATAAAATTTTCATTTTACATTTCATCCCATCAGACCACATGATATTTCAATGTTAGTATATTTCTTGTTTTTCACATAATGCAATCCTTTATCATTTTTCACTACCTGTACATTCTCAAAATTTTAATTGTTTTTTAAATTTTAATATGCATCTCTCTCTTCTCCACTTTTTCTTGCTTCTTGGTCATTTTTCCTGCTTTTTTGTGCTTGCAAGCTTGTAACCAATTAACATTACCCTCCTCACTATTTAAGTGCTAGTCCCATGGCATTGGTAAAGGTGCTTGAAACTTGTGTAGAATGGTGGTGGGTAGGGTAAGAGGTCATGTGATGGTTAGAAAAATGTGATTGTCAATGGTTATTCTCAACACTTTAAGATGGTTGCAGGGAAATAGTGCATGATGTGTGGGGAGGTGAGTGGGTGGTCTCTACAATTGGAAGATGGGTATACACTAAGAGAGCGAAGACTAGGACTATCCCACACTTGAGGACCCAATCCATCAAGGGTTATTGGCGTAATGAGGTGGCTCTGAGGGAGATAGGTCTACCAATTTCTTGGGATATCCTATTATTGAGGACCTTGATAATTTGTAGGGAAAAGGGCTAGGGGGTTGAGGATAAAACTAGCTAACAAAAATCATATGCACGTACTTCTTTTTTTGTGTGGTGATGAGTAATATAAGCACCACTCCTTGTCTTTTCCCTTGCCTTGAGATGGTGGAAGTAAGGGATTGAGTGAATGCTCAAGGTAGGCCTTGCTCATTAGGTATCTCTTGAATGAGATATGAGTACTCAATTGGGTGAATGGCAGGAAGAGGTAATCACAAATGGTGAAGCACCTTTTGTTCATGTTTTTCTGAATATTGAGGCAGAAGGGTGGCAACATGGTAGGCCGAAGGATTAATTTGGCCATGGCATACCTATCAATCCCTGTGTTAATATCAAAGAGCAAGCGATGGAGTCTTTACTCCTCTCTATAGCTATTTCCTTGCTTAATAGAGGCATCAAAAACTTAAGATAATAGCATGTAAGTAGTACTCAATATTTTCCTACTCAAGATAGAGTTCAAGTTCTGCTCAATGTTTCAATCCACCGTATCAATTGGGGGTGGTGACAATGCAAGTGTCATGATCATGAAGCTTAATCTCATTAGTTGTTCTTGAGTGATACCCTCTTCCTTAAGTTGGAGTGCAATTACATCTCATATGGGCTCATATTCATGAGGTTGTGGTAGTGGTCCTAGAGTGCTCTGAAGTGCCTCTCTAGACATCTACAATTCTCTCATAAGGCCGTAGAGAGTGTCTTCCTTGGCTGGATCTTTGATTTTAATAACAGCTTTGGTGAAGCTCCTCGAGTGAATCTTCATTATTTTCTCTACCATGTCAATTGGCTACTTCCTTTTCATACCTTGCTTTTGCCAGCCTATGAGCAAGCTTCTATATTGATCATGTATTTCTCTCCTTTAGTTGATCGATCTTTTTCATGGCTTGCACCATCCTCTATCTTGCCACTTGGTCAAAGCATCCAATACAAAACCTTTCTCTTTTCTACTTTCTTGGGGATTTTCCTTTTCCTTGGTTAGCTCCTCCACTTTTCACTCAAGGTGCTCCTAGCTCTTAGTCCCTTCTTCCCATTTCTCTACCAATCTAAGTAACCTATTGTTCATCCATCTGGTTTTCTCTTTGTCGTGTTGCAAACGATTTATCTGTTCTACCTATTATTTTAGCCTATCTGCTAATTTGGTTATGATGGTCATGGATTCCTTATGAAGTTCCTCCCATTCTTCCATATTATTTTTCTCTTGCTCATATTGTTGCAGCACTTCCTCACACTTGTCATTTTCCATCCCTTTCCTTGCCAATGCTATCATTTCCATTTTTAGGGTGTAGATATATCTCTTGTGTAATGCCATTGCAAGTTGACATAACTTTCTTATCCTTCTCTAGTGCAGGTCTTATGTGCTTCCTTTCTTCCTCCTTCTAGTCTCTTTGTTCCTCTAAGGTCTTGAGCACATCATCAAAATCTTGTCCAAGCCATTGGAGGATGAGGGTAATGACAGGATCGTCATTCTACTCTTGGAACCTTTTCTCCTCTCCTTTCTAATTTTGCCTCTCCTATAGCCAATCTGTTTAACCCTATAGCCATTGGTCCCTCTTACTTTCTTTTGGAGACAAATAAATAGATGGCATCCAACCATTGCAATTTTGCCGCCAAGGTCACCTAGATGGCTCCATCACCACTTGTCGAGGGTGGTGGTAGGAGTAGGACTTGGCAATAAGGTGCCTCTTTCTGCCAGTTGACCTAGTTGTGGTAATGGTGTTATAGAGGCTGGGACTGTTCTTTTCCCTTATCTTTGGTGGTCTTAGGTTGTTCTCTACTTGTGGTGCTCACAACAGTCTGTGTGCTTTTACTTAAGTCTACTCTAGGCTAGTGTGGTTGGGTGGAACTTAGGTATATGTACTTCTCCCTGTAGTCTCCTCCATTGAGTTCCTTATAGCCCGATGATTGTCTTCCCTCTTGTTTCTTTCCAACTCCTCCTTTTCTTACTATAGTTTAGCTTGGCCCTTTGCTTCTATTTCTCATGACTCTTGTACAATTGTTTCCAAGGCATCATTCTCTTGTGATGGTGCTTTATTGTCCATACCCTTTTTCTTCTTTCTTACTTTGGTGGATCCTTTATCCTTAGTCTTCTCCTAGTCATCCTTATTTTTCCTTCTTTCCTTTGTCCTTTTGAATGGCCTCTAGCTTGGCTTGATGTGCTTCTTCTACCATTTTCCTTATCTCTTGTTCACTCTTCTTTTCCCTTTGAGTTGGTATTCCTTTCTTTGTTTGTCTTGTGAGTGAGTAATATTGTTCCTAAATTTGTCCCTATTTTTATTGTGTACTAGACCCTATCTTTCTCATTTTTATTTCTTTTGAAACTACCTCATATACTGTCAGGACATTTGTCTTTGAGGGTACTCTTTACCAACTCCCTAGCTATCTTGGGGTCATTTAGTGCTTCTTGAATAATGGGAGTTAGTATAACCATAAATACAACCATGTTAGATTTACATATATCCTTCCCCCTTACAGGTTTCCTTCTCCCCACACTCGATCACATCATTGAGTATCTTGGTTACTGCATGTATTGTATTTCTTGTGTAGGCATTCAGATTCACATTCCATAGGTGTTCTATAAGCGTCTCTTTGAACATCAATATGAGGCGTGTATCTTGTAGTGCAAGCTTCCACCTAAATTTCAATGCATTATTCTAATTAAAAACATTTATCCCTAGCAACAACCAATAACTTTTACATATTCTCCCCATCCTAAGATATTCTACTTTATCATTTTGGCGAGAGCTCTATTGACTATTGGTCTATTTTTTGAATGAGACACTTCTATCTATCATATCACACATAATCATAGTGGTTGCCAAGAGCCGTATTAAAGTCATTAAAAATATATGACATATTGTGGGTGTTCATTCATAAAGCACCATGCCATAGCATTTTGTACCTTTAGTTTGGATATTATTTTCAAAACGAAACACCTTCAAGGAAAACTTTTATGCAAAGTACCTCAACATTTACAACATATCCTTGTTACATCCTCATAGAATGATGCATTTTGACATTATGAAAGGTGGGAAATTATGTAATATATTTTATACCTATGATTTGATATTGCTTGAGACTCTACTTTTTATTATATACATGTGTTATTGGTATACAAGGACGCTATTCTAAGGATCATGTGATGCTTTAGTCTGTGATCATTATAGTTATAATCACTACAAAATATAGGCCATATATCAATGTCTAAAGTAATATAACACAATATTAGTGAGTTTGGGAATCTCCCAATTCCCATTTTTTGAATACTGGAAAGGTGGCACCCGCGTAACATTCCCATAAGTTTCTCAAAACCATATGATGTGACCTATCATTGTGATGCTAGGACGCATATTCCATGATGGATTCTGTGATTATATTTTTTTACTAAGGCTCGTACATAAGGTGGTTTCCTTGTGCGAGAAGTTGACGGGGACGCCTTCCTTTTCGGATGTTAGATTAATTTAATGTACACATGGGTGATTGCATAGTGGGTGATTCTACAAAATACATATCAAATTAATTATAGATATTTATGATTTTAGAGTGCACACTTGAATTAAATTAAGGTCAGGACGATAGAGTTCCAATCTATTTAATTATTTTGTAGCTGAAGATTACTAGATATTCACTTTTATTGGGTTTTATTTAATTATTTTCTAACAATTGTGAATGCTTCAGTTGATATGTAGAGCAGACGGCAATGGCGTTGGGTTAGCACGAGGCGATGACATGAATTCAAATGCCTAGAAGAATTACTATTTTTGATGGGCACGCACCTTATCACTTAAGGCATGGTGCCAATATTTATTTAAGCGCGCTTATTTATTCAAGTGCTTGACAAAATATTTATTATCTTACATGCACACAGGTGCTCGCTTCAATATTTCATTTTTTGATATTTGTATTTGGACACATCCTGACTTTTGGACGCCTAAACGCCTTACTCTATATTTGGGCAAAAGCAAAAACAAAAGAAAAATCATGCTATCTATAAAATGGGCTATTTTTGAGCTTAAAGATAAATAAATCTATAAATACATGCCTTGTGAAGCACTCACGCAAGGCATGGGGGAGATTGCACCCAATTGGTCTTTTTGGTCTCATGTCATGCAAATTCATTTTTTCTTTTTATTAAGATTTGTAGAGTTCTTTGTTGTTGGGGACCTTCCGGCATTCATTACGTGCGCATATAGCATCCGATCTGTGCAGCAGTGGTATCAAAGCAAAGATAAGATCAAGAGCTTCCAATTGCTTATCATCTTATGCGAAGATGAAGCTCCTAGAATGAATGGGCTCTAGAGGATGTCGAATTGACAACATATGCACGCTCCTGGCAATGAAAAACCCCTTGTTGTACCCTCTGATTGCAAAGGATCTCTCCCAGGAGGCGAAGGACCACTCGTAAAGTTCCTTCACAAGTCGTTTTTTATTGACAGAGAAACATACAAGGAGTTTCATGAAGTTTGAGGTTAGAAGCTTGAAAAGCTTAAAGGGAGCTTAAGCTCTCCATAGTTTCACGATCTATGGTGGAAGCATGCACTCACAGCCATTGATTCCATCAAGAATGTGCCGTTGTCTTGTGTCGAATTCCTACAACCATTAAGCTTTTTAAAAGCTTAAACTTATTAAGCTTAATCTAAATCTTCAAGTCTAATTATCAATCTTCTACATAGCGAGTGTTCAAACTATGGTATTCCCAACACACTCTATGCGGAAGACTATTTTTCTTGGAAGAAGGTCATTATCAATTGCCGTAGCCAAGAAAAGAAAGATTGTAAAAGCAAAGGCATCCTAATAACCAAAGCGAGTTCATGGTGAGCTTCTTCATACATGACTAGAAGATGAGCGATGAATCTTCAAACAAATCCAGGATGATGGATCATAATATGGACGATTTTATGGGCGAAGGTGATTTTCCAGAGCCAACTATGGAACATAAATGGATCTAATCATGATGCAGCTTCAAGAGAAGAGTGAAGGGACCGTCAAAACTTACAGGCACAATTGGCTACACTTTAATAATACATTATCGGTCAAGATGGAGCACAACCTAAAGATGTTATTCAATGTATTATTGATGCAACATTTGATACACAAGCTCTTAGGAAAGAGGCCAAGATAAGTAAAATAAATGTCAAATTCTATACTTTTAACGGGCAACGTGATGGTAAAATTGATCTTTCTTTCATCAGCCAGTTTGACGACTATTTTCATGAAGAGTAATATGGTGAAAAAGATAAACTTAAATGCGTCACTAACCATCTAGAAGATAGAGCATAATTATGGTGGACTATTGTCTGCAAGAGTGTTAATTGTCCCTCTACTTGGGAAGCCTTTCAAAAGAAATTTTGGCAGAATTTCCTTCCACCTCAATTCCCTGAGAAAGCTATCAAATAGTGGGATCTCCTGTAACAAAGAGATTGTGAATCCATCCCCCAATACACTGAGCATTTCTAGAATGCCTTCAACTTCGAATGATTGAAAATGTTTCTGAGGCAACCCACAAGTATAAGCATATGTCTGGTTTGCTTAGTTACTTCTATGTGAAAGTGAATATGTTCAAGCCAAAGACTTTGGAGGATGCGATTTCTTTAGCGCATGATATGGAGGATAAAATTTGTGGACGAGAAAAAAGACAACAACAAATTTTGATTAATAATAACTTTGATACAAAGCAATTTAATTCTAACTTCCAAAGATTCAATCAAAATCACTTTGCTTTTTTTTTTCATAAACTTGGAATCAACCTCTTGCTTTATCATCAAATACAAATTTAAATCCTAGGCCTTCCCTCGAGCCAAATCCCAATATACCCAAATTTCTAGCCCTTACCAATAATGTCTCCAAAGCAAAGCCTATGCTTTGCTACAAGTGTCATCAACTTAAACAGTTTGCAGCAGTGAACTCTCAGTCCAAGAAGCAAGCTATTCAAATCAATCACTTGGGAGTAACTGATAACAAGGACCATGAAGATATGCCAAACTTCATTGAAGATGATGATGATATCGGTGATGCTTCAGATACTTTACCAGGGATGCCAAATCCTCATTCGTTATTAACAATGAAATGTTTTGTGCATGGTTAAGAAAAGATTATTTTGCATGATGATGGAAGCATGCATGATTTTATTTTTGCAAAGTTGGTAAAAAACTGAATTTATCTACTATTCCAACTCATTATCTCATAAATGTTGCATTCTTAGGCACTAGATACAATGGTGCACAAGAAGTTCATGATTTAGAGATTAAAATCAGTGATTATGTTGAGTGCAGAAATTTCTTGGTTGTACCTTTGCAAGCTAGTGATATTATTTTAGAAATTCCTTGGCATCACAAATATAACATTGACATAGATTATTCCACACATTCCATAAAAAATCATTTTAACAGAAACCAAATCACATTGCATGGATTGCACACTTTTGATAATTTTTTCCTGCTTAGTCACACACAGGTTACATGTGCATTGAGAAAAGCTAGTAAATCATATTTAGTATGGGTGAATGAAATTGAAGCTAAGGAAAATCAGATGCATCCTAGGCATGTAAAATTTCTTTCACAATTTAAATATTGTTTTGCTATTGATTTACCACTTGGTTTACCACCTGCATGTCTTGAAGACCATAAAATAGATTTAATCCTAGGTTCTCAACCACCATGTAAAGCACCTTATAGACACAATTAGGTTGAACAAAAAGAAATCCAAACACAAGTTGAGAAAATGTTGAACAGAGGACTCATTAGGCCCAATAGTTCTCCTTTTGGTGCACCTATCCTATTAGTTAAGAAGAAAAATAATACTTATAGGATGTGCATTGACTATCATGCCCAAAATAAAATCATTGTTAAGAATAGATATCTGATCCCTAGGGTAGACGACCTCATGGATAAACTATAAGGGGTCATTGTTTTTAGCAAGATAGATCTCAAATTTGGATATCATCAAGTACACTTGGATACACCTGACATTTTCAAGACTGCATTTGGAACTTAGTTTGGTCATTATGAATTTCTTGTTATGACTTTCGGTTTGACCAATGCACTAGCTACATTCAGTCCTATGATGAATCGTATATTTTTGAAGTATCAGAATTGTGTGATTGTTTTCTTTGATGATATATTGGTTTTTAGTAAGGATGAGAATGAGCATTGTGAACATCTATTCTTAGTTTTCAAATTGTTGAAAGAGAATCAATTGTATGCTAACCCTAACAAGAGCGAATTTTTCCAAACCCAGATTAAATACTTAAGTCACATTATTTCTTCTATTGGTATTCGCGTTGATTCTAAAAAAACAGAGGCAATTTTGAATTGGCCAATCCCTAAAATGTGCATGAGTTACGTTCTTTCTTAGGCCTTGCCAACTTTTATAGAAAATTTGTAAAAAAAATTACATTGCTTGCATTGCCTTTGACGAAATTGTTAAAGAAAGGTGTTGTGTATCAATGGTCTGACAACCACCAAAAGTCTTTTGACTTATTGAAACATGCTTTAAAAAAATGCATTTGTCTTGCAATTACCTAAGTTTAGTTAAGCATTCTTCCTAGTAGTCACTGATACTAGCGGATCAAGAGTCGTAGTTGTCCTCAAGCAAGATTCACATCCCATAGCCTATTCTAGTTGCAGTCACTGATACTAGCGGATCAAGAATCGTAGCTGTCCTCAAGCAAGATTCACATCCCATAGCCTATTCTAGTTGCAAACTTAAACCTTCTGAACTGAAGTATTCCACCTATGATAAAGAATTGTTAGATGTAGTTCAAGCCTTACATCAATGAAAACACTATCTCATGGGATCCAAATTTATGATTAAAACCGACAAGCAAAGTATCAAACATCTCCTTAGTCAGCCACAAATTTTTTACCATCATATTAAATGGGCTGCTTTCATTCAAAGTTTTCATCCACTTATCCAATATCAACCAGGAAGAGCAAATGTTGTTGCCGATGCATTGAGTAGAAGACCAAGTATCCATAATATTTCCGTTCTATCTTTTGATTCCCTTACTCCTATGAAGGTTACTTGTGACCATGACCCCAGTTTTCAAGTTGATTGGAACAAATTAGTTGCGAATAATTGGATTCCAATTGATTCTGTCTTATTTTTATGGATTTACACTACAAGATACATGCCTTATACTAACGTTTAAAGCGACGAAAATATTCACAAAGAATTTTGCCCTCGTCGTCACAAAAAACGTCGATATTGGCAATACCATAAAACAGTCAGTATCAATATCAGTATTTGCGTCGGTATCAACGTCACTGATATCGACGACGCTGATACCGACGACATTGATACTGACGATACATTTGCAACGCTGATACCGATGATGCTGATACCGATGCAAATAGCGATACTGATAACGACACTTTGCAACACATATTGTGATGCTCATATGCGACGCTAATAGAGACGGTAACAAGAAATAAAAAATTTTATTTGGGCCATACAAAATAGTTTCAATAATGTGTACAATGCTCATGTAAATAAAAGTAAAGTGTACTTGAATCATAACATTGATACATGAAATAAATACATGATCGCATAATGAAAGTAACCGGTACAATCATGGCAAGATACTACTACTATATAAAAAATACCTACACAAATCACGTGACCAAAAAAGAAGAATATGTGAGCTCTAGGGATCCAAGGGTGAGCTATAGATCCTCGCCGTTCGAAACCTCGTCTTGCCATAAATGAGCATCGAATGGACTCTACAAAAAAAGAAACAACTACACATCAGTCCACCATACAATAATGCATTTTAATTAAACTTAGTAACTACGGACAAGAAAGATGAGTGACTTACAAGGCCGCTACGTCCATACAATTGGTCGATCAATACAGTGAGACCATGTCTCTCTGCATATCGAGTCTCTAGGATGGCGGGATTGCGGTTTATAATGGAGTGCTGCAAAGAAAATAAAATACAAGTGTTAGAAACATGATTGTCAGTACAAGGGATATTGCAAAAAAATAAGCAAGTAGAACAAAAGAAAAAATTACAGTCCTCCAGATATGTCATGTGGCTGGCACTCCCAAGATGATGGACCACTTTGGCCTCCAGTCGTGCCCTCGCCGACTCACACTGCTGTCTCCAATGTCTTGGAAAATCTGTAGCCTCCTCCTTGAGTTGGTGCCAGTCACCCGCATCCGGCCACTGGGGCTTTGAGGCCTCACTCTTAAGTGCCTTTCATGCATCCGATCTTCTGTGTGACATGTACGTATGTATGTACTCCATCATCCAGCCCATGGATGATGGAGTAGACATCCCCACAGGTGTGACGAATCCTACGAGTGATGCAACTCCAGCAAAATGATGAAACAGAGACATTGCATTGATACCTCCACAACAACCACCTGAGCCACGCTCTCTCGAACTGTCATGAGAGGAAGGAGTGGCACTTGTATCCCTAGCCAACCGCGGGCTCATTGCTTCCAGGTCTCGGCAACAACAGCTCCTTGAACCACTCTCTCCGTCTGGCCCAAGTCTGGAGCATTGACCTCGTGTGCTGGAAACTAAGGCATCAGAGCGCATCAAACTAGATCTAATAGAACGGCATGATGGTGTTCGAGATAGCTCCTGGTCTGCCATATCTCTAAATTGAGCCATCTGATCTGGAGACATATATGTGAAGATCTCTTGTAGCTCCTCGTCGCTCATCCATTGACTCATCGTGATGATCTAAATATCCACAAACGTCACATGCACAGACAAAAATTGATGTTAGCATAATCAATATAAATCATACAAAGTATGGTAATATAAATCTTTAAAAATAATCTTACTTAAAATGCATATCTTATGTATCTTTATATGCATAATAACTTGAGGTCACCAGACATGTTCCAACACCTCTATCTAGTGAATACAAACTTGAACGAGCTATGATAGATATTACCAATGAGAATGAAAGCCTATTTACCTGAGTACTCTCCGAATCCCAAAAATTCATGCATGGTCCACATGAGAATGGCTCGAATATTGGCAGACGGTCGACCATTGCGCTTGCTCATATCTTGCACGGTGACCCCCTCCTCCCACAAAATCTTAAGCTCATCAACTAATGGAGAAAGATACACGTCCATATTTTTGACTTTGTAGCTGCCAGGAACGAGCAAGCTAAGGATGAGATGCCCTTTCTTCGTAGAAAGACATGGAGGGATATTGTAGTTGACAAGGACTATAGGCCACACACAGTAAGAATTTGAGCGCAGATCGAATGGGTTGAGACCATCCATAGCAAGACCAAGCCGAAGATTCCTTGGCTCTCGTGGGAAGGTAGAGTCAATGTGGCTCCATGCGCGTGAATCTACTGATATTCGTTGAACTCCATTTGTAGACCTATTCTACTTATGCTACGTTATCAAGCTTGCCATTCCAAACGTATGAAACATGTGATTTATGCGGGGGATAAGTGAAAAGTGTCTCAGAACTTTTTGCGGGATGGTTTTCCCTTGCAAGTCCTGTCAATACTTGTGAGCACCACACTTTGGAAATGTCTCCATAGTCTCATATTCTCCTCGAAACAATATGCAATCATTGATACATACATGGATGCTGTTGTAGTCCATGCCAAGCTTTCGCAAAACATGTCGCGCATCATCACGAGACTCAAGCATGGTATTTACAAGTGGTAATATATGATACTTTAGTAACCTAAAAAAAATCATAAAACACCTTGAAAAAGCACAAATGGTTTTTATGATAGTGCCAAAAAGAAATCAATGAAGCGTATGTACAAGGTACCTAAACAACTCGGTCACACTCGCATCACTCCACCTGTATTTTACTTGCACATTTAGGAGTGCAAGCAATGTCTTCAGGCGAGATACTCGGCACCCATCATATAATGGTATGGATGCTTCCTCTCTAAGCAGATCAAATGTCTCAACATCCATGGGCATCAATGCATCAATCATTGTCTGCATCTTAGGCTCCAAGATTGTAGGAAAGTTTGGAAGACTGCATGTCTCCTCTCATATTGAAGGTATAGTTTGGACAGTACCTTCCAAGTGGTGGATTGACTCAGGCACTCCATCCATCGCACGCCCACGAACTCTTCTAACTAGCCACAAAGGGTGCACTTCTCCTTGGGATGAGACGTCACCTCCCTAGATAGAAAATTTTCTAGCCACACCTAATGTTTTTATATATGGTATTCAATTAGCTTGCAAATACAATGCATGATTGATATACACTTTTCTTACTGTTTGCTCAAAATCTGAGATCGTTTGATCAATGATCTCTGATTGAAACTCATCGAAGCGTCATATGTGTTCTATAGACAATTGATGTTTTGTCTAATTGCTAGCTTACATTAAGAGCAAGAACATGGGACATACTGATTAAGATATGCCTCACAATCTTGAACATCATGACCTTCATCGTTTTCCATTTGGTCTACGTTACGACAAACAATTTGTTCTTGTTACCATTCTTTTTTCCTTTCTTAAATTGTTTGAGAATGGATTTCTTCTCTTGTAACTCAATAAAATTAACGTATGTAAAGTCTCCACCCACCCACAAATTAACGTATGTCGGAGTGTTTTTCGTCTCGTGGTATTGTATCGGACCTCACCACCACCACCACTACTACTATAAATAAGAAAAGAAGATGTTAAAGAACAAGATCTTACCCCCTCTTTGTTTTTTATCCATTCATTCTCTTCTCTCCTTCCATCTCTCTCTCTTTTTCTCTTTCTTTATTATATTGTATGTTTATTTCCTCTCTCGCATTCCTTCTTTCTTTTTCTCTTCCTCTCCCTCTCTCATTTCCTTTAACAAAGCATATCTCTCTCTGTACCACTACCATTACAATAAATAAGAAAAGAAGAAAAACAACAATAACAACTACAACAACAAATAAGAAAAGAAGAAAAAACTACTATTACTACTACTACAATAAGAAAACTAAACAACAAAAAACAAGAAATGAAAAAAAGTACTACTACTACAACAACAACAACAAACAAGACGACTACTACTACTACAACAACAACAACAAACAAGACTACTACCACTACCACTACCACTACCACTACCACTACCACTACCACTACCACTACCACTACCACTACCACTACCACTACCACTACCACTACCACTACCACTACTACTACTACTACTACTACTACTGTGACGGTAGTGAGAAGCTTTCCTTCTCCCTCTTTCCCTCTTTCTCTCCCTCTCCCTCTCAAACACAAGATGGAGGTCACTCTCCCTTTCGCTCTCTCTTTTGTTTGTTTGCGCAAAATGACACCCTCAGGTTTCGGCACGTGTTTTTTCATCTAAGTATCATCGCTATTTGCATCATTTTTGTGAATGATGCAAATAGCGATGTCACTAATTTACGTCGAAAACCGCCGTCGCTATGCACTTGTATCTTTGTAGTGTTATATTTTATGAGAAAATATTGTGTGTCATTATTTAATTTAGATAATTTGTGTTGTACGAAATTCATTGTCCTCCATATCAATGTCATAGAGGCATTATTTCCACTTTAAGAACATTGGTTGAACCTTTTTACAGGCCGCAAATAGAATATGATATTTCTAACTTTGTTTTTGCGTGTTTAATTTGCCAAAGAGTCAAGCAACACCATGGTAAGCAATATGGTTTATTAATGTCTTTACCAATTCTTGACCGTCCATGGAAACATATTTCAATGAATTTTATAACTAGTTTGCCTAATACACAAGCTAATCATGATATGATTTGGACTATAGTAGATCGATTTAGTAAACAAGAATATTTTCTACCATGCAAGAAAACATTAACAGCATCTCAAGTTGCGCAATTGTTTTTTAAGACAGTTTTCACTAATCATGGTTTGCCAAAAGTTATTATTTCTAATCATGATTCTAGATTTTGTAATAATTTTTGGACTACTTTATTTACTAAGATTGATTTCTCATTTGCATTCCATCTTGAAACCAATGGACAAATAGAAGCTACTAATAGTACAATTCTAGATCTTTTGCGTGCATACACAATTTCAAAACCACAAACATGGGATACACATTTACATCTACTTCAATTTGCATACAATAATACACCGTACACAACTATGCATAAAACACATTTTAAAATCATTTATGGACATAGATTGCCTACACCTGTTATATCATTGTCCATTAAAGTTAAAGCTGCTAATGATATTGCCAATACGCATGCTACTATTTTTGCTCAAGTTAAAGATATGATTGTGAAAGCCTAGCAATCATACATTAAACAAGCTAATAAGAAAATACAAGCCATGAGTTTCAATGTTGGTGATTATGTATAGTTACGCATTGAAAAGAGAAGATTGCAAAGTGTTGAGAAACACCCCTGTTGTTAAATTAGCACCTACATTTTATGGACCTTTCAAAATAATCCACAAGTTCAATGAAAATGCATTTAAATTAGAACTACCCAAACATTGAAAGATCCATATTACTTTTCATATTAGTTTGTTACGACCTTTAAGAGGCCAATTACATGTCCACCTAGTCTATGAAAACCCTCCTTTATTAGAAGAAGAAACTGAAATCCTTGAACTTGAAACTATTTTAGACACTGACTTTATGACTACTAGAATTGGTTGTAGATATTCTAGATATTTGGTTAATTTTAAAAATCATACTGTTGAAGAGGGCCAATGGATGCACACGTGCAACCTAAGTGCTTACCCCTCATTGCTAGCTCCACATCGAGCTAATAGTAATTGAGGACAATTGCTATCCCACCCTAGGGGTATGATGCCAAGATGCATATTCCATGGTGGATTTTGTGATTATATTTATTTGTCGGGGCTTGTACACAAGGTGGATTCCTTGTGCGAGAAGTTGACGAGGACACATGTCCTTTTCAGGCATCAGATTAATTTAATGTGCACATGGGTGATTCCACAGCGGGTGATTATGCAAAATACATATCAAATTAATGGATGTTTACGATGTTAGAGTATGCACTTGAATTAAATTAAGGTTAAGATAGAGTTCTAACCTATTTAATTATTTTGTAGCTGAAGACTGCTAGGTATTCACTTTTATTAGATTTTATTTAATTATTTTCTAGCAATTGCGAATGCTTCAGTTCATGTGTAGAGCCTGTGGCGATGGCATTTGGTAGCACTGGGTGATGACGTGAATTCAAATGTTTAGAAGAATTACTATTTTGTATGGACGCATGCCATATCACTAAAGGCAGGGCACCAATATTTATTTAAGTGCGCTTACTTATTAAAGTACTTGACAAAACATTTATTATCTTGTATGCGCATAGGCACTCGATTAAATATTTAATTATCTAATATTTGTATTTAGGTATAACATCTTAGACCATTGGAAGAATATACCCGATGGGAGAAAGGACTATATAGTGGCATCCTTGCACGAGAAGTTTTCGATATCTACCGTGGTAGAGAGGTTTTCCACTGGGTGGATGATGGAGTGTATGTGTGCATATATGTCATATAGAAAATGGGACATAAGTAAGGCACTCAAGAGTGCTGGCTCAAAGCCGCAGCGGCTATAGACGCAGATGATTGGCGGAGACTCAAGGATGAGGCTATAGATTCTCCAGGACATTAGCGATAGCACCAACAGGAGGTAGCGAGGGCACAATTTGGAGGCAGGGATCATGCATCATCTAGGGAGTGGTTCCCACATGACTTATTTGGAGGAATTTGTAAGTTTTTATTTTGTTCTTCTCACTTTCTTTTTTGCAATATCACTTGTACTAACAATCATTTTTCCAACAGTTGTATTTTAATTTCTTTGTAGCACTCCATCACAAACCGTGATCCCACGGGCTTCGAGACTTGATATACAGAGAGATACGGTCTCATTACACTCATCGATAGACCGTACACATAAGACCAGTAAGTCAATCATCTTTCTTGTTTGTAGTTACTTCTTTTTTTAAAAATGCATTATGTATAGTGGAATGATATGTAGTTGTTCATTTTTCAATGTCTATTTGATGCTTCTTTGAGTCGAGACGTTGTCGTAGATTTCGTGTAAGGGCTGCAGAACACGGGGTTCAAGTTGTAGCAAGGGAAGAGCTAACAAGAAAAACTCAAATTTTTTATGCCAAAGTAATCTATATTGTTTGTCAAGTAAAATACATGAAGTCCATATTCAGAAAAATCTGTAGTATCTCATAATTTGTTTTGCATTCAGGTGTTTGAAGACAGTTCTGCCATTGGCACATAGACTTGAAGAGTCTTAAAGAGTTCTGCTAGACAGCAATCCCTGTGAACAATTTTCAATCTAATCATTTGAGCAAACAACCCATAAGTCTACCCAACATTCAGCACCAGTTCAAGACTGTTCTCAGCATTCAAATTTCAACAAGAGATTGCCATAGGAGAAGATAATAGCAGTGGACAGCAGAGAATGGACACACTTCAGCTGTATGACTTGAATCGAATACACTCAGCAAAGGAGTCATGGTTCCCCCCACAAAAAGGGTTGTCTAACAAAGGACCCTCTGATAGACTGCATCACAACTTGAAATAATGTTTTTCAAGCCTCCAGATCATCAGCAACCATCAGATAAACCAGCCTTCCAAATGAAGCCCTAAACTCTTGATCTCCTGCACTGTGCATAGAAATTATGAAATTAACCTGAAGTTGACAAGCACCAGCTTCAAGCTATTTCCCATGCTGCCAGCACCAAGTCCACGCTATCTCCCAAGACACTGAACCGTTGTAGGATCTCTTGCTGTCTGAACTGTCTTGACCATATGAAGATACTGCATCAGAAGTGTCCAGAATTTGAGCAGAAAACTCAAATTCAGGCCATTCCTTCATAAAAACTTGTAGAGTTCTTAATTGGCATAGCACCACTCCAGATTCAGCCCTCTGCATATTCAGCAATGCTCCATGAAGGCCTGTAGTGTTCTACAACAGCATAAACCCACTCCAGGTCATGCCAACTCCATGTCCAGCACACCTTACATGTACTATATCAATAAAATACCACTTCATTACTTCATCTTAGATCAAGACAAGAAATTGTTGCAACCAAGGTCAAGGCAAGAAATCATTGTGACCACTCAGATACAGGATGCTGCTCGTATTCTGATGCGATTTACAGGACATAAGAAGATATGAGCGGGTCTCTTATATATATATATATGTATATTCATTACAGCCTTGAGGATTTTAATGCTGTGGCATGCATATACGAACTATTTGTCGTGTTATTAATTTCATAAGGTCGATCAACCGTCTCTGTTGATGAGGTTTCGAAATTATAGTAGACACGCAAGCTACTCTGATCTGTCAGCTAAGATTCGCCATCGCGTCGCAATATTGCCAAGTTGTCTGAAACTGCGATCCTGCACTGCGCCAGCGCCACAGTCGATGATGATGATACTGAAGATGATGGATTGCGATTGCAAGCGAGATCAGCTGCTCCTCCACAAAGAACCAGCCCTGCTTGCCCCTCTCTCTCTCTCTCCATTCATTCCTTCAGTCAGTCATGAGTCTCTTTCATTTGTTGGTATACAGGCTCTTAGCTTTCATCCAGCATTCTGTGATATTCTGATTCGGATGGTGTCTGTGTATTTAAATTCCGCCATTATCTCGCCTTTCAAGCACAAATTATCATACACGGATACAGAGGATTATTGCCTGATATGATCCGGATCATTCTGAGTTTTTCAACTGAGTATTCTCTGTGTCTCCCTCCTGTTCTGCTTCCCCGTCTATTTCCCCCCTTCCCGATTCAAAAAGCTCCTTCTTTTTCTAGAAAAGCTTCCTTTTTTCCCCCCAGGAAAGCGGGGCCATTTTAGCATTAACCACACCTTTTAATATCAACCAAGCCTGCAAATCACTTCATTGTCAATATAGTTAAAGATATTTTCCCATGGCCCTCACGACGATTAGGCGACCTTAGCAAAGCCTACACGTGTATTTCCATAATCGAAAACCGTGTGGTAAACGCCCATGAAAACATCACCAAGAATCCATAGAGGCCCTGAAGGAACATCCAGACCCATAATCCCACTAACACATTGCATTTCATTACCCTCTCCAACTTTCAAGATATACTACTCAAGCGTAAGATCAAAATGTTTCCCTCCTATCGTAAAGGTCACTGTGGGCATGGAAGAAACTTGATCACACTCCACAACACTCTCTCCATTCAGATTCGGAAGGCATTCGCACATCTTGCTAAGATACGCTTTGATAAGCTCTCCAGACTCATCAGTGATCAGTTGGTTCTATGCCCATACTACTGCCATTTCACACATAGTACATCCAGTTGTAGATGTTGGAAACATCCTCACAAAGCCCATAATCGACATATCTTGAAATAAGTGTAGCCCATGAGATTACATCTCGAGTTACCAGTCTACCAAAACTCCTTGTTCTTCTCTGTCTCGAATGCGCAGCAATACGACATCCACCCCCTCTAAACCTGCGCATCCTCCGGATGTGCCAACTATCCAGGATCATTCAACTCCACAAACAGGTCAAGTCCATCTTCTGATTCTAGTAAACCTGTTTCTCCATCAGCTTCATCATCTATGTCTTCTGTCTCATCTGCTTGTCTTTCTCCTATCTGCTCTTCTTCTGTCAATGCTTCAAGTGCATATTCTTCATCTTCTCTTCTCTTGAAAATCTTGACTCGTTTTCCAGCAATAGGCACCCTCAATTTTGTTCCATCTAATTCAGCCAGCTCATAGGTACCATTGTCAAAAACCTTTTTCACTTCATACGGTCCAAACCATCTTTGAACCATTTTTCTCATGCTGTCACACTTCAGTGCAGTGACTACTCCCCACAACTCTCTTTTAATCTGCGGATATCTCCTTTGTCGCTCATTAAGAACTTTAGCTCCAAAGCGGATTGCATACCTATTTCCATCAGCATCATCTTGTCCCACAGCCCAACCTATGCCAATAGGGCTAGTATCAACTGTCAACATGATTGGCCGTCCACACTGATAATCCGCCTTGCGTAGAGTAGGAGCTGATTGCAACAGCTTCTTGAGCTTACGCATGGCTTTTGAATGCTTCTCATCCCAATGAAATTTCTGCCCCTTTCGAAGCAGCTGATAGAGAACATCTGCAATATGAGCAAAATGAGGAATCCAAATCATGTAAAATACACAAGCTCCCACAAATCTCCGCACCTCTGAAGTAGTTGAACAATACTCTGCAATCCTGTTTATGGCATCCACCTTTGCAGGAGAAGGTTTTCTGCCATAGTATCCAACCATATGCCCAACTATGATGACTTCATTAACAGCAAAGACAGATTTCAGCCCTGAAAGTGTCAAATTTACCTCCTCTAATCGTGTCAATATTTGCTCACAAGCAATCAAGTGATCAGCCACAAACTGTCTACATCCACGCAAATCAAGACTTTCATTCTTTTCTTCTTCTGCACAACCCTTAATAGGCACATCATCTAGAAAAGGCATGGTAAACTGCGGAATATAGTCTCGAAGAACTCTATGCATAGCATTCATCATATGAGCAACTGAGTTTGTAGCACCTTGAGGCAAGGTACACATCCTCACAAGACCAATAGGTGTCCGCATAGTAGTAATATCCCTGCTTTCCAAGGCAAGCTGAAACTGATCATAACCTGAATACAAGTCACCTAGTGAATAGATGGCTCGTCCTGCAAAAGCCTCAGCAAATTCATCCACAACTGGACCTGTTCCCACATTCCTGATTGTCACTTTGTTCACGGGCTGCATATCCTGAATAAATCTCAAAGTACCATTCTTCTTTGGTACAGTAAACCACCTGTTAGAATAGGGTGCAGAAGAGGGTTCCAAAATCCCCATTTTAATCTTCTCATTCAGCAACTCTATCAGCTTTGGCAAGTGTGCTTTAGGTATAGGTATAGGACGTATATTCCATGGTACATGAGGAACAGTGAAGATGACCATAGGTGCAACCAATTCGGGACTAATGCAGCCAATTTCATGTGGAAAGAAAGCAAATGCATTACCATGACGTCCAAGCATCTCTCTAAAACATTCTTTTTCCACTGGAAGCAAAAAATCATCATTTCCAATCTTCAATTCTGCAAGAGTTTCAGCTGTAAACTTATGTCCAATATTTGCAGGTTCCCTCAACATAGGCTGCTTCATAGCTTTTTCAATCTGTTCATTACTATCAGAAGGAAGCGGGCCTGCAACCGGCTTAACCTTCTTATCAACTGTTTTATATTTTGTGTCAACCTTGGCATCATTCAAGCACTCTTTTCTTTGCTGCAATTTCTGCAAATTTTCAGCATCTTTCAACTCTGTTGGCTAAAAAATTTCAGCCTTTAGCTCTATGGACTGCATGGGTGTAGCCTGAAACTCTGTATGCAGAAATTTTTCTGCATTCAACTCTGTTGGCTGAATGAATTCAGCCCTCGGCTCTATGGACTGCATAGATGCATCCTGAAACTCTGTATGCAGAAATTTTTCTGCATTCAACTCTGTTGGCTGAATGGATTCAGCCCTCTGCAATTCTATTAGCTGATCAAGATCAGCCATAAATTCAGTTTGCTGAGTTTTCTCAGCCTCTAACTCTCTTTGCAGCATAAAACCAGAAATTTCCTGAAACATATCCAAGGTTTGCACAGGTATGATCTTTGAACCCTTGCATACATCAGTTTTCAGCATTGCTCTCATCTCAAACAATGTATCTGCATAAGACATCCCTTCATACAATCCATCCACATGCTCTTCTGCTTGCAAGATACCTACATTCTTCAACTCTTTCTCCTTACGACCAATGTACTGCCTGGCAGCTCTAGGAAAATCTGAAATTTTCTGATAACTCACTGAACTATCTGAAGTAAACCCAACAAAATTATTGGAGAAAGACTGGCTGCCAGGAGGCGAGATCTCCTCTTTTCTCCGCTCCGTACCACTGGCGTCTCGCAAGACAGCGGTACCTAATGAAAATCCAACTTCTTCGCAGGTAGTGGTGCCTCACGCAAGGAGTCCCTGTTTCTCGGATGATTTACCCCAACAGTCATAAACTGAACAGCTCGCATACCATCTTTACTGCGTATCCGCGCATAAGCTGATCCGTCATCCATCACTTTTGTTTCCATTCTTGCTTCTGTAATGAAAGGCTGTCCAAGAATAATCGGATAAGAGCATGAATCCTGAACAAAGCAATGATAATCCTCTTCAACATTACCAATAGAAATTCTGATACTCGGACAAGCAGCATACATATCACCAGAAGTATTATTGGCGGCTCTCATGCGCCAGCCATGCTCTGCATCCATAGGCCACTTGCCACTCTCATAAACACCTCGAGCAATAAGATTAATCTCAGAATCATGATCAACTAAAGCGATCAAGGGAATTTGTTTCTCTCCAATCCTTACCACTGTCTCAGTGGTTGCTCTAGCCCAATGACTTCGTGAAAAATGGCTACGAGGAATGAGAATAGGGGTTTCATCATCTTCATACTGCATAGGTTGCACTATTTTCTCCAATTGCGGATTAACAGAAGCATTCTCAACCATCACTGCATCATCATGCTCTTCCCCAAGAGCTCCATGCCACAATCCCTGTAAAGCAGGTCCTTCCATCGCATGTCGTTTCCTCCGCAAAAGATCCTGCATCTGATCCTGTATTTCTCTTCTAGCAATCCCAAGAGCCTCTCCAACAGTAAAAGTAACTTCACTATTCAAAATTCTTTCATGAAAAATCTTACTCATATCCGTTTGCATATCAAGGTCTGACAAGAGCTTGAATCCTGGCTCTTTTCTTGGTTGCCTCTTTTCTTTCTGCTTATCTCCCATTGGTTGATCGGAACCTGTTTGAGTTGGAGAATTTGACATAGGTGGAGCTGTAACAGGTGGTGAAACAAAGTCACCCCCTCTAGTCTTTTTGGAGGAGCTAGGACCCTCCTCATCTCTTCTTCTCTTTTCCTCAACCATGGCATCTAAACCCTGCGTTTTAGCCATATAAGCAAAAATAGAATACCTGTCAACAGGAGAATCCCATCCTGTTTCTCCTCGGATGCTAGAGCCCACACAAGTCATAGTAGAAGTTTGAACTTTCCCTCTTCTCGCTATCTCCAAGGCTGAAGACCATAAAGCAGAGTCTCCATCAGATTTCTGCTCAAGCTGGACTCCAAAAGCTGAAGCATCTCCTCTAACACTCACATAAGCTGATCGCGCAGCCATATCATCAACAAGCTTCTTCATACCTCCCTTACCAAAGTTCGTGTCAAGAGGAGCGCCAGTCTCTGTCAGCCATATCTTCCCATCTTGTCCCCAGAACACTACATTCTTCTTACGTGCTTCCTGAAAAGCATCACAATCTCTGCAGTGTTGGTGCTCTGTACTATCACACCAAATACATCGTCGCCCTTTTCTTTGACCAGCTGGAAAAGCAGTCATTGGAGCAGGTGCTACAGCAGGTACTGACATAAGTTGCTCCTTTAACTTACCAACTTCAGCTTTGACTGCTTCAATTGTCAAATCCGCCAAGCCTTTAATAACATCATCTACAGATAAGGGCACTGGAGCAGCAGGAACTGGTGGATTCACAACAGGAGGAGTAGGCTTAGGCAAAGAAGTTGCAACAGGGGTAGAAGAAGAAGTCTCCAAAGATTTTTCAGGAACTGATCCTGTATTTCGATGCAATCTGACTCTCCTGCGCTGCTTCTTGACAAGAGCATTCACAGCATCAATGACATGTCTCCACTCAGTCTTTAAACCTGAATAGTAGCTTGATCTTCCAAAAGATCATCCAACTTTTCCTGTAAATCAGCATCTGCAGCTTGCAAAAATAACTCCACTTTCTACATCTCCAAAGCTTGCTGTTCAGTCCCATCCAACTGATCATAACGGCTTTCAAACTCTCGCAGAAGAGCGGTAACAGAAAGTCCCTTATTAGGCATAGAAACCCATGCTAAAAAATTCCTGCGATTCATAAGACCTGTATCCTCCAGGAAATATTCATCTTTTAATGCCTTTTTAAATTCAGCCCAACCTGCATGTGCTTCTTGAATTTCTGCAATTCGACCTTCAAGAGCGCGCACCACGATCCGCAAGAAGTAGCGGCTCCAAACATCTTGAGAAACCCCAAAAAACTTCATCTTTTCTTCATACAAATGCAGGTAAGTTGACACTTGCTGGCCATTAAACTGCTTCATCTCCTGTTGGACAGCTTTCAAGGCATCCATAGCATCACTGTCACGTTTTGCATGAGCTTGCTGCTGCATATACATGGTAAATGACTGAAACAGGTTCTTCATGACATTATCATCCGTCATCTCTTCTTGCGAGTCTCCCATCTTGCTGATGACGCAGCACTTTCACGTCGGGTTCACCAGAAATGTCGTAGATTTCGTGTAAGGGCTGCAGAACACGGGGTTCAAGTTGTAGCAAGGGAAGAGCTAACAAGAAAAACTCAAATTTTTTATGCCAAAGTAATCTATATTGTTTGTCAAGTAAAATACATGAAGTCCATATTCAGAAAAATCTATAGTATCTCATAATCTGTTTTGCATTCAGGTGTTTGAAGACAGTTCTGCCATTGGCACATAGACTTGAAGAGTCTTAAAGAGTTCTGCTAGACAGCAATCCCTGTGAACAATTTTCAATCTAATCATTTGAGCAAACAACCCATAAGTCTACCCAACATTCGGCACCAGTTCAAGACTGTTCTCAGCATTCAAATTTCAACAAGAGATTGCCACAGGAGAAGATAATAGCAGTGGACAGCAGAGAATGGACACACTTCAGCTGTATGACTTGAATCGAATACACTCAGCAAAGGAGTCATGGTTCCCCCCACAAAAAGGGTTGTCTAACAAAGGACCCTCTGATAGACTGCATCACAACTTGAAATAATGTTTTTCAAGCCTCCAGATCATCAGCAACCATCAGATAAACCAGCCTTCCAAATGAAGCCCTAAACTCTTGATCTCCTGCACTGTGCATAGAAATTATGAAATTAACCTGAAGTTGACAAGCACCAGCTTCAAGCTATTTCCCATGCTGCCAGCACCAAGTCCACGCTATCTCCCAAGACACTGAACCGTTGTAGGATCTCTTGCTGTCTGAACTGTCTTGACCATATGAAGATACTACATCAGAAGTGTCCAGAATTTGAGCAGAAAACTCAAATTCAGGCCATTCCTTCATAAAAACTTGTAGAGTTCTTAATTGGCATAGCACCACTCCAGATTCAGCCCTCTGCATATTCAGCAATGCTCCATGAAGGCCTGTAGTGTTCTACAACAGCATAAACCCACTCCAGGTCATGCCAACTCCATGTCCAGCACACCTTACATGTACTATATCAATAAAATACCACTTCATTTCTTCATCTTAGATCAAGACAAGAAATTGTTGCAACCAAGGTCAAGGCAAGAAATCATTGTGACCACTCAGATACAGGATGCTGCTCGTATTCTGATGCGATTTACAGGACATAAGAAGATATGAGCGGGTCTCTTATATATATATATATGTATATTCATTACAGCCTTGAGGATTTTAATGCTGTGGCATGCATATACGAACTATTTGTCGTGTTATTAATTTCATAAGGTCGATCAACCGTCTCTGTTGATGAGGTTTCGAAATTATAGTAGACACGCAAGCTACTCTGATCTGTCAGCTAAGATTCGCCATCGCGTCGCAATATTGCCAAGTTGTCTGAAACTGCGATCCTGCACTGCGCCAGCGCCACAGTCGATGATGATGATACTGAAGATGATGGATTGCGATTGCAAGCGAGATCAGCTGCTCCTCCACAAAGAACCAGCCCTGCTTGCCCCTCTCTCTCTCTCTCCATTCATTCCTTCAGTCAGTCATGAGTCTCTTTCATTTGTTGGTATACAGGCTCTTAGCTTTCATCCAGCATTCTGTGATATTCTGATTCGGATGGTGTCTGTGTATTTAAATTCCGCCATTATCTCGCCTTTCAAGCACAAATTATCATACACGGATACAGAGGATTATTGCCTGATATGATCCGGATCATTCTGAGTTTTTCAACTGAGTATTCTCTGTGTCTCCCTCCTGTTCTGCTTCCCCGTCTATTTCCCCCCTTCCCGATTCAAAAAGCTCCTTCTTTTTCTAGAAAAGCTTCCTTTTTTCCCCCCAGGAAAGCGGGGCCATTTTAGCATTAACCACACCTTTTAATATCAACCAAGCCTGCAAATCACTTCATTGTCAATATAGTTAAAGATATTTTCCCATGGCCCTCACGACGATTAGGCGACCTTAGCAAAGCCTACACGTGTATTTCCATAATCGAAAACCGTGTGGTAAACGCCCATGAAAACATCACCAAGGATCCATAGAGGCCCTGAAGGAACATCCAGACCCATAATCCCACTAACACATTGCATTTCATTACCCTCTCCAACTTTCAAGATATACTACTCAAGCGTAAGATCAAAATGTTTCCCTCCTATCGTAAAGGTCACTGTGGGCATGGAAGAAACTTGATCACACTCCACAACACTCTCTCCATTCAGATTCGGAAGGCATTCGCACATCTTGCTAAGATACGCTTTGATAAGCTCTCCAGACTCATCAGTGATCAGTTGGTTCTATGCCCATACTACTGCCATTTCACACATAGTACATCCAGTTGTAGATGTTGGAAACATCCTCACAAAGCCCATAATCGACATATCTTGAAATAAGTGTAGCCCATGAGATTACATCTCGAGTTACCAGTCTACCAAAACTCCTTGTTCTTCTCTGTCTCGAATGCGCAGCAATACGACATCCACCCCCTCTAAACCTGCGCATCCTCCGGATGTGCCAACTATCCAGGATCATTCAACTCCACAAACAGGTCAAGTCCATCTTCTGATTCTAGTAAACCTGTTTCTCCATCAGCTTCATCATCTATGTCTTCTGTCTCATCTGCTTGTCTTTCTCCTATCTGCTCTTCTTCTGTCAATGCTTCAAGTGCATATTCTTCATCTTCTCTTCTCTTGAAAATCTTGACTCGTTTTCCAGCAATAGGCACCCTCAATTTTGTTCCATCTAATTCAGCCAGCTCATAGGTACCATTGTCAAAAACCTTTTTCACTTCATACGGTCCAAACCATCTTTGAACCATTTTTCTCATGCTGTCACACTTCAGTGCAGTGACTACTCCCCACAACTCTCTTTTAATCTGCGGATATCTCCTTTGTCGCTCATTAAGAACTTTAGCTCCAAAGCGGATTGCATACCTATTTCCATCAGCATCATCTTGTCCCACAGCCCAACCTATGCCAATAGGGCTAGTATCAACTGTCAACATGATTGGCCGTCCACACTGATAATCCGCCTTGCGTAGAGTAGGAGCTGATTGCAACAGCTTCTTGAGCTTACGCATGGCTTTTGAATGCTTCTCATCCCAATGAAATTTCTGCCCCTTTCGAAGCAGCTGATAGAGAACATCTGCAATATGAGCAAAATGAGGAATCCAAATCATGTAAAATACACAAGCTCCCACAAATCTCCGCACCTCTGAAGTAGTTGAACAATACTCTGCAATCCTGTTTATGGCATCCACCTTTGCAGGAGAAGGTTTTCTGCCATAGTATCCAACCATATGCCCAACTATGATGACTTCATTAACAGCAAAGACAGATTTCAGCCCTGAAAGTGTCAAATTTACCTCCTCTAATCGTGTCAATATTTGCTCACAAGCAATCAAGTGATCAGCCACAAACTGTCTACATCCACGCAAATCAAGACTTTCATTCTTTTCTTCTTCTGCACAACCCTTAATAGGCACATCATCTAGAAAAGGCATGGTAAACTGCGGAATATAGTCTCGAAGAACTCTATGCATAGCATTCATCATATGAGCAACTGAGTTTGTAGCACCTTGAGGCAAGGTACACATCCTCACAAGACCAATAGGTGTCCGCATAGTAGTAATATCCCTGCTTTCCAAGGCAAGCTGAAACTGATCATAACCTGAATACAAGTCACCTAGTGAATAGATGGCTCGTCCTGCAAAAGCCTCAGCAAATTCATCCACAACTGGACCTGTTCCCACATTCCTGATTGTCACTTTGTTCACGGGCTGCATATCCTGAATAAATCTCAAAGTACCATTCTTCTTTGGTACAGTAAACCACCTGTTAGAATAGGGTGCAGAAGAGGGTTCCAAAATCCCCATTTTAATCTTCTCATTCAGCAACTCTATCAGCTTTGGCAAGTGTGCTTTAGGTATAGGTATAGGACGTATATTCCATGGTACATGAGGAACAGTGAAGATGACCATAGGTGCAACCAATTCGGGACTAATGCAGCCAATTTCATGTGGAAAGAAAGCAAATGCATTACCATGACGTCCAAGCATCTCTCTAAAACATTCTTTTTCCACTGGAAGCAAAAAATCATCATTTCCAATCTTCAATTCTGCAAGAGTTTCAGCTGTAAACTTATGTCCAATATTTGCAGGTTCCCTCAACATAGGCTGCTTCATAGCTTTTTCAATCTGTTCATTACTATCAGAAGGAAGCGGGCCTGCAACCGGCTTAACCTTCTTATCAACTGTTTTATATTTTGTGTCAACCTTGGCATCATTCAAGCACTCTTTTCTTTGCTGCAATTTCTGCAAATTTTCAGCATCTTTCAACTCTGTTGGCTAAAAAATTTCAGCCTTTAGCTCTATGGACTGCATGGGTGTAGCCTGAAACTCTGTATGCAGAAATTTTTCTGCATTCAACTCTGTTGGCTGAATGAATTCAGCCCTCGGCTCTATGGACTGCATAGATGCATCCTGAAACTCTGTATGCAGAAATTTTTCTGCATTCAACTCTGTTGGCTGAATGGATTCAGCCCTCTGCAATTCTATTAGCTGATCAAGATCAGCCATAAATTCAGTTTGCTGAGTTTTCTCAGCCTCTAACTCTCTTTGCAGCATAAAACCAGAAATTTCCTGAAACATATCCAAGGTTTGCACAGGTATGATCTTTGAACCCTTGCATACATCAGTTTTCAGCATTGCTCTCATCTCAAACAATGTATCTGCATAAGACATCCCTTCATACAATCCATCCACATGCTCTTCTGCTTGCAAGATACCTACATTCTTCAACTCTTTCTCCTTACGACCAATGTACTGCCTGGCAGCTCTAGGAAAATCTGAAATTTTCTGATAACTCACTGAACTATCTGAAGTAAACCCAACAAAATTATTGGAGAAAGACTGGCTGCCAGGAGGCGAGATCTCCTCTTTTCTCCGCTCCGTACCACTGGCGTCTCGCAAGACAGCGGTACCTAATGAAAATCCAACTTCTTCGCAGGTAGTGGTGCCTCACGCAAGGAGTCCCTGTTTCTCGGATGATTTACCCCAACAGTCATAAACTGAACAGCTCGCATACCATCTTTACTGCGTATCCGCGCATAAGCTGATCCGTCATCCATCACTTTTGTTTCCATTCTTGCTTCTGTAATGAAAGGCTGTCCAAGAATAATCGGATAAGAGCATGAATCCTGAACAAAGCAATGATAATCCTCTTCAACATTACCAATAGAAATTCTGATACTCGGACAAGCAGCATACATATCACCAGAAGTATTATTGGCGGCTCTCATGCGCCAGCCATGCTCTGCATCCATAGGCCACTTGCCACTCTCATAAACACCTCGAGCAATAAGATTAATCTCAGAATCATGATCAACTAAAGCGATCAAGGGAATTTGTTTCTCTCCAATCCTTACCACTGTCTCAGTGGTTGCTCTAGCCCAATGACTTCGTGAAAAATGGCTACGAGGAATGAGAATAGGGGTTTCATCATCTTCATACTGCATAGGTTGCACTATTTTCTCCAATTGCGGATTAACAGAAGCATTCTCAACCATCACTGCATCATCATGCTCTTCCCCAAGAGCTCCATGCCACAATCCCTGTAAAGCAGGTCCTTCCATCGCATGTCGTTTCCTCCGCAAAAGATCCTGCATCTGATCCTGTATTTCTCTTCTAGCAATCCCAAGAGCCTCTCCAACAGTAAAAGTAACTTCACTATTCAAAATTCTTTCATGAAAAATCTTACTCATATCCGTTTGCATATCAAGGTCTGACAAGAGCTTGAATCCTGGCTCTTTTCTTGGTTGCCTCTTTTCTTTCTGCTTATCTCCCATTGGTTGATCGGAACCTGTTTGAGTTGGAGAATTTGACATAGGTGGAGCTGTAACAGGTGGTGAAACAAAGTCACCCCCTCTAGTCTTTTTGGAGGAGCTAGGACCCTCCTCATCTCTTCTTCTCTTTTCCTCAACCATGGCATCTAAACCCTGCGTTTTAGCCATATAAGCAAAAATAGAATACCTGTCAACAGGAGAATCCCATCCTGTTTCTCCTCGGATGCTAGAGCCCACACAAGTCATAGTAGAAGTTTGAACTTTCCCTCTTCTCGCTATCTCCAAGGCTGAAGACCATAAAGCAGAGTCTCCATCAGATTTCTGCTCAAGCTGGACTCCAAAAGCTGAAGCATCTCCTCTAACACTCACATAAGCTGATCGCGCAGCCATATCATCAACAAGCTTCTTCATACCTCCCTTACCAAAGTTCGTGTCAAGAGGAGCGCCAGTCTCTGTCAGCCATATCTTCCCATCTTGTCCCCAGAACACTACATTCTTCTTACGTGCTTCCTGAAAAGCATCACAATCTCTGCAGTGTTGGTGCTCTGTACTATCACACCAAATACATCGTCGCCCTTTTCTTTGACCAGCTGGAAAAGCAGTCATTGGAGCAGGTGCTACAGCAGGTACTGACATAAGTTGCTCCTTTAACTTACCAACTTCAGCTTTGACTGCTTCAATTGTCAAATCCGCCAAGCCTTTAATAACATCATCTACAGATAAGGGCACTGGAGCAGCAGGAACTGGTGGATTCACAACAGGAGGAGTAGGCTTAGGCAAAGAAGTTGCAACAGGGGTAGAAGAAGAAGTCTCCAAAGATTTTTCAGGAACTGATCCTGTATTTCGATGCAATCTGACTCTCCTGCGCTGCTTCTTGACAAGAGCATTCACAGCATCAATGACATGTCTCCACTCAGTCTTTAAACCTGAATAGTAGCTTGATCTTCCAAAAGATCATCCAACTTTTCCTGTAAATCAGCATCTGCAGCTTGCAAAAATAACTCCACTTTCTACATCTCCAAAGCTTGCTGTTCAGTCCCATCCAACTGATCATAACGGCTTTCAAACTCTCGCAGAAGAGCGGTAACAGAAAGTCCCTTATTAGGCATAGAAACCCATGCTAAAAAATTCCTGCGATTCATAAGACCTGTATCCTCCAGGAAATATTCATCTTTTAATGCCTTTTTAAATTCAGCCCAACCTGCATGTGCTTCTTGAATTTCTGCAATTCGACCTTCAAGAGCGCGCACCACGATCCGCAAGAAGTAGCGGCTCCAAACATCTTGAGAAACCCCAAAAAACTTCATCTTTTCTTCATACAAATGCAGGTAAGTTGACACTTGCTGGCCATTAAACTGCTTCATCTCCTGTTGGACAGCTTTCAAGGCATCCATAGCATCACTGTCACGTTTTGCATGAGCTTGCTGCTGCATATACATGGTAAATGACTGAAACAGGTTCTTCATGACATTATCATCCGTCATCTCTTCTTGCGAGTCTCCCATCTTGCTGATGACGCAGCACTTTCACGTCGGGTTCACCAGAAATGTCGTAGATTTCGTGTAAGGGCTGCAGAACACGGGGTTCAAGTTGTAGCAAGGGAAGAGCTAACAAGAAAAACTCAAATTTTTTATGCCAAAGTAATCTATATTGTTTGTCAAGTAAAATACATGAAGTCCATATTCAGAAAAATCTGTAGTATCTCATAATCTGTTTTGCATTCAGGTGTTTGAAGACAGTTCTGCCATTGGCACATAGACTTGAAGAGTCTTAAAGAGTTCTGCTAGACAGCAATCCCTGTGAACAATTTTCAATCTAATCATTTGAGCAAACAACCCATAAGTCTACCCAACATTCGGCACCAGTTCAAGACTGTTCTCAGCATTCAAATTTCAACAAGAGATTGCCACAGGAGAAGATAATAGCAGTGGACAGCAGAGAATGGACACACTTCAGCTGTATGACTTGAATCGAATACACTCAGCAAAGGAGTCATGGTTCCCCCCACAAAAAGGGTTGTCTAACAAAGGACCCTCTGATAGACTGCATCACAACTTGAAATAATGTTTTTCAAGCCTCCAGATCATCAGCAACCATCAGATAAACCAGCCTTCCAAATGAAGCCCTAAACTCTTGATCTCCTGCACTGTGCATAGAAATTATGAAATTAACCTGAAGTTGACAAGCACCAGCTTCAAGCTATTTCCCATGCTGCCAGCACCAAGTCCACGCTATCTCCCAAGACACTGAACCGTTGTAGGATCTCTTGCTGTCTGAACTGTCTTGACCATATGAAGATACTACATCAGAAGTGTCCAGAATTTGAGCAGAAAACTCAAATTCAGGCCATTCCTTCATAAAAACTTGTAGAGTTCTTAATTGGCATAGCACCACTCCAGATTCAGCCCTCTGCATATTCAGCAATGCTCCATGAAGGCCTGTAGTGTTCTACAACAGCATAAACCCACTCCAGGTCATGCCAACTCCATGTCCAGCACACCTTACATGTACTATATCAATAAAATACCACTTCATTTCTTCATCTTAGATCAAGACAAGAAATTGTTGCAACCAAGGTCAAGGCAAGAAATCATTGTGACCACTCAGATACAGGATGCTGCTCGTATTCTGATGCGATTTACAGGACATAAGAAGATATGAGCGGGTCTCTTATATATATATATATGTATATTCATTACAGCCTTGAGGATTTTAATGCTGTGGCATGCATATACGAACTATTTGTCGTGTTATTAATTTCATAAGGTCGATCAACCGTCTCTGTTGATGAGGTTTCGAAATTATAGTAGACACGCAAGCTACTCTGATCTGTCAGCTAAGATTCGCCATCGCGTCGCAATATTGCCAAGTTGTCTGAAACTGCGATCCTGCACTGCGCCAGCGCCACAGTCGATGATGATGATACTGAAGATGATGGATTGCGATTGCAAGCGAGATCAGCTGCTCCTCCACAAAGAACCAGCCCTGCTTGCCCCTCTCTCTCTCTCTCCATTCATTCCTTCAGTCAGTCATGAGTCTCTTTCATTTGTTGGTATACAGGCTCTTAGCTTTCATCCAGCATTCTGTGATATTCTGATTCGGATGGTGTCTGTGTATTTAAATTCCGCCATTATCTCGCCTTTCAAGCACAAATTATCATACACGGATACAGAGGATTATTGCCTGATATGATCCGGATCATTCTGAGTTTTTCAACTGAGTATTCTCTGTGTCTCCCTCCTGTTCTGCTTCCCCGTCTATTTCCCCCCTTCCCGATTCAAAAAGCTCCTTCTTTTTCTAGAAAAGCTTCCTTTTTTCCCCCCAGGAAAGCGGGGCCATTTTAGCATTAACCACACCTTTTAATATCAACTAAGCCTGCAAATCACTTCATTGTCAATATAGTTAAAGATATTTTCCCATGGCCCTCACGACGATTAGGCGACCTTAGCAAAGCCTACACGTGTATTTCCATAATCGAAAACCGTGTGGTAAACGCCCATGAAAACATCACCAAGGATCCATAGAGGCCCTGAAGGAACATCCAGACCCATAATCCCACTAACACATTGCATTTCATTACCCTCTCCAACTTTCAAGATATACTACTCAAGCGTAAGATCAAAATGTTTCCCTCCTATCGTAAAGGTCACTGTGGGCATGGAAGAAACTTGATCACACTCCACAACACTCTCTCCATTCAGATTCGGAAGGCATTCGCACATCTTGCTAAGATACGCTTTGATAAGCTCTCCAGACTCATCAGTGATCAGTTGGTTCTATGCCCATACTACTGCCATTTCACACATAGTACATCCAGTTGTAGATGTTGGAAACATCCTCACAAAGCCCATAATCGACATATCTTGAAATAAGTGTAGCCCATGAGATTACATCTCGAGTTACCAGTCTACCAAAACTCCTTGTTCTTCTCTGTCTCGAATGCGCAGCAATACGACATCCACCCCCTCTAAACCTGCGCATCCTCCGGATGTGCCAACTATCCAGGATCATTCAACTCCACAAACAGGTCAAGTCCATCTTCTGATTCTAGTAAACCTGTTTCTCCATCAGCTTCATCATCTATGTCTTCTGTCTCATCTGCTTGTCTTTCTCCTATCTGCTCTTCTTCTGTCAATGCTTCAAGTGCATATTCTTCATCTTCTCTTCTCTTGAAAATCTTGACTCGTTTTCCAGCAATAGGCACCCTCAATTTTGTTCCATCTAATTCAGCCAGCTCATAGGTACCATTGTCAAAAACCTTTTTCACTTCATACGGTCCAAACCATCTTTGAACCATTTTTCTCATGCTGTCACACTTCAGTGCAGTGACTACTCCCCACAACTCTCTTTTAATCTGCGGATATCTCCTTTGTCGCTCATTAAGAACTTTAGCTCCAAAGCGGATTGCATACCTATTTCCATCAGCATCATCTTGTCCCACAGCCCAACCTATGCCAATAGGGCTAGTATCAACTGTCAACATGATTGGCCGTCCACACTGATAATCCGCCTTGCGTAGAGTAGGAGCTGATTGCAACAGCTTCTTGAGCTTACGCATGGCTTTTGAATGCTTCTCATCCCAATGAAATTTCTGCCCCTTTCGAAGCAGCTGATAGAGAACATCTGCAATATGAGCAAAATGAGGAATCCAAATCATGTAAAATACACAAGCTCCCACAAATCTCCGCACCTCTGAAGTAGTTGAACAATACTCTGCAATCCTGTTTATGGCATCCACCTTTGCAGGAGAAGGTTTTCTGCCATAGTATCCAACCATATGCCCAACTATGATGACTTCATTAACAGCAAAGACAGATTTCAGCCCTGAAAGTGTCAAATTTACCTCCTCTAATCGTGTCAATATTTGCTCACAAGCAATCAAGTGATCAGCCACAAACTGTCTACATCCACGCAAATCAAGACTTTCATTCTTTTCTTCTTCTGCACAACCCTTAATAGGCACATCATCTAGAAAAGGCATGGTAAACTGCGGAATATAGTCTCGAAGAACTCTATGCATAGCATTCATCATATGAGCAACTGAGTTTGTAGCACCTTGAGGCAAGGTACACATCCTCACAAGACCAATAGGTGTCCGCATAGTAGTAATATCCCTGCTTTCCAAGGCAAGCTGAAACTGATCATAACCTGAATACAAGTCACCTAGTGAATAGATGGCTCGTCCTGCAAAAGCCTCAGCAAATTCATCCACAACTGGACCTGTTCCCACATTCCTGATTGTCACTTTGTTCACGGGCTGCATATCCTGAATAAATCTCAAAGTACCATTCTTCTTTGGTACAGTAAACCACCTGTTAGAATAGGGTGCAGAAGAGGGTTCCAAAATCCCCATTTTAATCTTCTCATTCAGCAACTCTATCAGCTTTGGCAAGTGTGCTTTAGGTATAGGTATAGGACGTATATTCCATGGTACATGAGGAACAGTGAAGATGACCATAGGTGCAACCAATTCGGGACTAATGCAGCCAATTTCATGTGGAAAGAAAGCAAATGCATTACCATGACGTCCAAGCATCTCTCTAAAACATTCTTTTTCCACTGGAAGCAAAAAATCATCATTTCCAATCTTCAATTCTGCAAGAGTTTCAGCTGTAAACTTATGTCCAATATTTGCAGGTTCCCTCAACATAGGCTGCTTCATAGCTTTTTCAATCTGTTCATTACTATCAGAAGGAAGCGGGCCTGCAACCGGCTTAACCTTCTTATCAACTGTTTTATATTTTGTGTCAACCTTGGCATCATTCAAGCACTCTTTTCTTTGCTGCAATTTCTGCAAATTTTCAGCATCTTTCAACTCTGTTGGCTAAAAAATTTCAGCCTTTAGCTCTATGGACTGCATGGGTGTAGCCTGAAACTCTGTATGCAGAAATTTTTCTGCATTCAACTCTGTTGGCTGAATGAATTCAGCCCTCGGCTCTATGGACTGCATAGATGCATCCTGAAACTCTGTATGCAGAAATTTTTCTGCATTCAACTCTGTTGGCTGAATGGATTCAGCCCTCTGCAATTCTATTAGCTGATCAAGATCAGCCATAAATTCAGTTTGCTGAGTTTTCTCAGCCTCTAACTCTCTTTGCAGCATAAAACCAGAAATTTCCTGAAACATATCCAAGGTTTGCACAGGTATGATCTTTGAACCCTTGCATACATCAGTTTTCAGCATTGCTCTCATCTCAAACAATGTATCTGCATAAGACATCCCTTCATACAATCCATCCACATGCTCTTCTGCTTGCAAGATACCTACATTCTTCAACTCTTTCTCCTTACGACCAACGTACTGCCTGGCAGCTCTAGGAAAATCTGAAATTTTCTGATAACTCACTGAACTATCTGAAGTAAACCCAACAAAATTATTGGAGAAAGACTGGCTGCCAGGAGGCGAGATCTCCTCTTTTCTCCGCTCCGTACCACTGGCGTCTCGCAAGACAGCGGTACCTAATGAAAATCCAACTTCTTCGCAGGTAGTGGTGCCTCACGCAAGGAGTCCCTGTTTCTCGGATGATTTACCCCAACAGTCATAAACTGAACAGCTCGCATACCATCTTTACTGCGTATCCGCGCATAAGCTGATCCGTCATCCATCACTTTTGTTTCCATTCTTGCTTCTGTAATGAAAGGCTGTCCAAGAATAATCGGATAAGAGCATGAATCCTGAACAAAGCAATGATAATCCTCTTCAACATTACCAATAGAAATTCTGATACTCGGACAAGCAGCATACATATCACCAGAAGTATTATTGGCGGCTCTCATGCGCCAGCCATGCTCTGCATCCATAGGCCACTTGCCACTCTCATAAACACCTCGAGCAATAAGATTAATCTCAGAACCATGATCAACTAAAGCGATCAAGGGAATTTGTTTCTCTCCAATCCTTACCACTGTCTCAGTGGTTGCTCTAGCCCAATGACTTCGTGAAAAATGGCTACGAGGAATGAGAATAGGGGTTTCATCATCTTCATACTGCATAGGTTGCACTATTTTCTCCAATTGCGGATTAACAGAAGCATTCTCAACCATCACTGCATCATCATGCTCTTCCCCAAGAGCTCCATGCCACAATCCCTGTAAAGCAGGTCCTTCCATCGCATGTCGTTTCCTCCGCAAAAGATCCTGCATCTGATCCTGTATTTCTCTTCTAGCAATCCCAAGAGCCTCTCCAACAGTAAAAGTAACTTCACTATTCAAAATTCTTTCATGAAAAATCTTACTCATATCCGTTTGCATATCAAGGTCTGACAAGAGCTTGAATCCTGGCTCTTTTCTTGGTTGCCTCTTTTCTTTCTGCTTATCTCCCATTGGTTGATCGGAACCTGTTTGAGTTGGAGAATTTGACATAGGTGGAGCTGTAACAGGTGGTGAAACAAAGTCACCCCCTCTAGTCTTTTTGGAGGAGCTAGGACCCTCCTCATCTCTTCTTCTCTTTTCCTCAACCATGGCATCTAAACCCTGCGTTTTAGCCATATAAGCAAAAATAGAATACCTGTCAACAGGAGAATCCCATCCTGTTTCTCCTCGGATGCTAGAGCCCACACAAGTCATAGTAGAAGTTTGAACTTTCCCTCTTCTCGCTATCTCCAAGGCTGAAGACCATAAAGCAGAGTCTCCATCAGATTTCTGCTCAAGCTGGACTCCAAAAGCTGAAGCATCTCCTCTAACACTCACATAAGCTGATCGCGCAGCCATATCATCAACAAGCTTCTTCATACCTCCCTTACCAAAGTTCGTGTCAAGAGGAGCGCCAGTCTCTGTCAGCCATATCTTCCCATCTTGTCCCCAGAACACTACATTCTTCTTACGTGCTTCCTGAAAAGCATCACAATCTCTGCAGTGTTGGTGCTCTGTACTATCACACCAAATACATCGTCGCCCTTTTCTTTGACCAGCTGGAAAAGCAGTCATTGGAGCAGGTGCTACAGCAGGTACTGACATAAGTTGCTCCTTTAACTTACCAACTTCAGCTTTGACTGCTTCAATTGTCAAATCCGCCAAGCCTTTAATAACATCATCTACAGATAAGGGCACTGGAGCAGCAGGAACTGGTGGATTCACAACAGGAGGAGTAGGCTTAGGCAAAGAAGTTGCAACAGGGGTAGAAGAAGAAGTCTCCAAAGATTTTTCAGGAACTGATCCTGTATTTCGATGCAATCTGACTCTCCTGCGCTGCTTCTTGACAAGAGCATTCACAGCATCAATGACATGTCTCCACTCAGTCTTTAAACCTGAATCAGTAGCTTGATCTTCCAAAAGATCATCCAACTTTTCCTGTAAATCAGCATCTGCAGCTTGCAAAAATAACTCCACTTTCTACATCTCCAAAGCTTGCTGTTCAGTCCCATCCAACTGATCATAACGGCTTTCAAACTCTCGCAGAAGAGCGGTAACAGAAAGTCCCTTATTAGGCATAGAAACCCATGCTAAAAAATTCCTGCGATTCATAAGACCTGTATCCTCCAGGAAATATTCATCTTTTAATGCCTTTTTAAATTCAGCCCAACCTGCATGTGCTTCTTGAATTTCTGCAATTCGACCTTCAAGAGCGCGCACCACGATCCGCAAGAAGTAGCGGCTCCAAACATCTTGAGAAACCCCAAAAAACTTCATCTTTTCTTCATACAAATGCAGGTAAGTTGACACTTGCTGGCCATTAAACTGCTTCATCTCCTGTTGGACAGCTTTCAAGGCATCCATAGCATCACTGTCACGTTTTGCATGAGCTTGCTGCTGCATATACATGGTAAATGACTGAAACAGGTTCTTCATGACATTATCATCCGTCATCTCTTCTTGCGAGTCTCCCATCTTGCTGATGACGCAGCACTTTCACGTCGGGTTCACCAGAAATGTCGTAGATTTCGTGTAAGGGCTGCAGAACACGGGGTTCAAGTTGTAGCAAGGGAAGAGCTAACAAGAAAAACTCAAATTTTTTATGCCAAAGTAATCTATATTGTTTGTCAAGTAAAATACATGAAGTCCATATTCAGAAAAATCTGTAGTATCTCATAATCTGTTTTGCATTCAGGTGTTTGAAGACAGTTCTGCCATTGGCACATAGACTTGAAGAGTCTTAAAGAGTTCTGCTAGACAGCAATCCCTGTGAACAATTTTCAATCTAATCATTTGAGCAAACAACCCATAAGTCTACCCAACATTCGGCACCAGTTCAAGACTGTTCTCAGCATTCAAATTTCAACAAGAGATTGCCACAGGAGAAGATAATAGCAGTGGACAGCAGAGAATGGACACACTTCAGCTGTATGACTTGAATCGAATACACTCAGCAAAGGAGTCATGGTTCCCCCCACAAAAAGGGTTGTCTAACAAAGGACCCTCTGATAGACTGCATCACAACTTGAAATAATGTTTTTCAAGCCTCCAGATCATCAGCAACCATCAGATAAACCAGCCTTCCAAATGAAGCCCTAAACTCTTGATCTCCTGCACTGTGCATAGAAATTATGAAATTAACCTGAAGTTGACAAGCACCAGCTTCAAGCTATTTCCCATGCTGCCAGCACCAAGTCCACGCTATCTCCCAAGACACTGAACCGTTGTAGGATCTCTTGCTGTCTGAACTGTCTTGACCATATGAAGATACTGCATCAGAAGTGTCCAGAATTTGAGCAGAAAACTCAAATTCAGGCCATTCCTTCATAAAAACTTGTAGAGTTCTTAATTGGCATAGCACCACTCCAGATTCAGCCCTCTGCATATTCAGCAATGCTCCATGAAGGCCTGTAGTGTTCTACAACAGCATAAACCCACTCCAGGTCATGCCAACTCCATGTCCAACACACCTTACATGTACTATATCAATAAAATACCACTTCATTACTTCATCTTAGATCAAGACAAGAAATTGTTGCAACCAAGGTCAAGGCAAGAAATCATTGTGACCACTCAGATACAGGATGCTGCTCGTATTCTGATGCGATTTACAGGACATAAGAAGATATGAGCGGGTCTCTTATATATATATATATGTATATTCATTACAGCCTTGAGGATTTTAATGCTGTGGCATGCATATACGAACTATTTGTCGTGTTATTAATTTCATAAGGTCGATCAACCGTCTCTGTTGATGAGGTTTCGAAATTATAGTAGACACGCAAGCTACTCTGATCTGTCAGCTAAGATTCGCCATCGCGTCGCAATATTGCCAAGTTGTCTGAAACTGCGATCCTGCACTGCGCCAGCGCCACAGTCGATGATGATGATACTGAAGATGATGGATTGCGATTGCAAGCGAGATCAGCTGCTCCTCCACAAAGAACCAGCCCTGCTTGCCCCTCTCTCTCTCTCTCCATTCATTCCTTCAGTCAGTCATGAGTCTCTTTCATTTGTTGGTATACAGGCTCTTAGCTTTCATCCAGCATTCTGTGATATTCTGATTCGGATGGTGTCTGTGTATTTAAATTCCGCCATTATCTCGCCTTTCAAGCACAAATTATCATACACGGATACAGAGGATTATTGCCTGATATGATCCGGATCATTCTGAGTTTTTCAACTGAGTATTCTCTGTGTCTCCCTCCTGTTCTGCTTCCCCGTCTATTTTCCCCCTTCCCGATTCAAAAAGCTCCTTCTTTTTCTAGAAAAGCTTCCTTTTTTCCCCCCAGGAAAGCGGGGCCATTTTAGCATTAACCACACCTTTTAATATCAACTAAGCCTGCAAATCACTTCATTGTCAATATAGTTAAAGATATTTTCCCATGGCCCTCACGACAATTAGGCGACCTTAGCAAAGCCTACACGTGTATTTCCATAATCGAAAACCGTGTGGTAAACGCCCATGAAAACATCACCAAGAATCCATAGAGGCCCTGAAGGAACATCCAGACCCATAATCCCACTAACACATTGCATTTCATTACCCTCTCCAACTTTCAAGATATACTACTCAAGCGTAAGATCAAAATGTTTCCCTCCTATCGTAAAGGTCACTATGGGCATGGAAGAAACTTGATCACACTCCACAACACTCTCTCCATTCAGATTCGGAAGGCATTCGCACATCTTGCTAAGATACGCTTTGATAAGCTCTCCAGACTCATCAATGATCAGTTGGTTCTATGCCCATACTACTGCCATTTCACACATAGTACATCCAGTTGTAGATGTTGGAAACATCCTCACAAAGCCCATAATCGACATATCTTGAAATAAGTGTAGCCCATGAGATTACATCTCGAGTTACCAGTCTACCAAAACTCCTTGTTCTTCTCTGTCTCGAATGCGCAGCAATACGACAACGTGCTTTTTGATTGCGAGGAACTGTAGCTCGTGCTTGGATTCATGGAGCACACACCGTCTTCTTTTTTGGTCCTATGATCTGAGCAAACATCTTCCATGTACATTTCCTTAGATGTAATTATCATCATTTGTATAAAATTTGATTTAGAAATAGAATTTCATGTTTGTTTTGGCTCTCCTATCTCTCCATGGTTCCATGTAATGTCATGAGTTTTCATTAGTGGTATTGCACTTATTCTATGTATCAGTCTTGTGGGTTCAAGTACATTTTGCACTCATCTTAATGACCATTGAGTACTCACATGTAATTCATTTGTAGAATATTATACAACACATGGTGCTATATGCCTGCCACAATTTCTTTTTCTCTGTATCTATCCCTATTAGCATCACTAATTTCTCTACATGCGTTGCTATTGTCATCACTATTTACATTGCAAACCCTCGCTACATGGGTCGCTATTTGTGTCGCAAAAGTGACTCAAGTAGTGATATTTTTTGTGATGATTTTATAAAGACACTTATATTGACGATGGGGGCAAGTTTTTTTATGAACATTTGCGTCGCTTTAAACGTCAGTATGAGGCATGTATCTTGTAGTGGAAGCTTCCCCCTAAATTTCAATGCATTATTCACATTTAAAACATGTATCCTTGGCAACCAATAACTTTTGCATATTCTCCCCATCTAAGATATTCTACTTTATCACTTTTGTGAGAGATCTATTGACAATTGGTCTATTTTTTGAATGAGTCACTTCTATTTATCATATCACACATCATCATAGTGGTTGCCAAGGGTCTTATTAGAGTCACCAAAACTATATGACATATTGTGGGTGTTCCTTCATAAAGCATCGTACCATAGCATTTTTCACCTTCACTTTGGATATTATTTTCAAAATGAAACACCTTCAAGGAAGACTTTTATGCAAAGTACCTCAACATTTACAACATATCCTTGTTACATCCTCATAGAATTATCTATTTTGACATTATGAAAGGTGGGACATTATGTAATATATTCTATACCTATGATTTGATATTTCTTGAGACTCTAAGTTTTGTTATATGCATGTGTTCTTGGTATATAAGGACGTTATTCTAAGGATCATGTGATGCTTTGGTTTGTGATCATTATAGTTACAATCACTACAAAATATAGGCCATATATGAATGTCTAAAGGAATAATATAGAAAAAAGATATCATGTCATAGTTTTTCTTGGCGCAAAGAGGAAAGAGCAAATGAAGGAACCCATTGAAGGTCAGGTAAACACAAAATTAGTAAACCTTGTTGAACTAAGGAAACACTTTAAACTAGTTTACATAGCTAAGTACCTCAATGTGAAAGATATGCAATGACATTGTGGCCTATTTTCATATAATTGATCCAACCTTAAGGGTATTTCACCTCAAGTGCTGATACATACTATTTCTTTGAAATCAGATGCAAAGCCTTCTAACCAATGATCCTATCCCATCAATCCTTGCTACACATACCACATGAGAGAGGAGTTGAAGAACTTACAAAAAGTAGGATACATTTATGAGATTGAGCATATAGATTGGGTGTCACCCATTGTTGTGGTACTCAAGTAAAATGGGAAGATTTGAGTATGCATCAACTATAAGAAATTAAATAGTACAACCCATGAGACCCTTATCAACAACTACTATACATGGACCATGATTAAACACATTGTAGAAAAGGAAGCTTACAACATTTTTTGGCTCTAATCGTGTAAGTACACCCGAATGGTCAACTAATAGCAAAATTGTGGACTATTTTCTTATGCTAGTGAACTAATGCAAAATTTGTCGAACACTTTTATAGTTGAAAATATGTTCAAGCACCCAATTCATTTGTGTGGTATGCTCCTAGTTTTCTAATTGAAACACACTCCTAGCTGACTTTTCAATAACATACAAGTCTTTGTGGCTATATGTTGAAAAGCTCCAACACTGTTTGCAAGCCGCTTTGTCTTCAATTAAATATTTTTATAATTTATTATTACAATTACATGTGTATGTGTGTGTGTCTCCCTTTTTTCCCACCCCACTCCCCACACACATGCTTGCCCTCCCTCTCTTGATGGTTATTCTAGTCATAATTCCGAACATGTAAGCAAAATATCCACAACTCTAAAAGAGGTACCACATACCTCTTGAGCAACAATATCAAGAACAAGATATAACAACTTAATGACTATAATAATATCTCATTTTTATGGGGCACTCTTAGGCATCTAGGCTAATGCAATTATTGTTGCTATTGGACACAAAGTGCACATATGACTTTGAAGAGTAAGTAATGATGAGATCAAATATTAAGTTGTAGTCAAAGAGGGGAGAGGAAAATGGTGATGTTACAAGGTGTGACTCTCTTTTATGGTGCTCATATGAGTGATTCTAGTGTTGCACAATGAAACTTCCCTATTCTTGTAGATAACAAAGCATGCAAATTTGGTTTACAAAGATGGATTTGTAGTACATGTAATAAAGTAGGAGGAATTATTATTATTATCTATTGGTAATACTACGAGGATAGATCAAGCTACAAACAAGCCTTCTATTGGCTTTGAGTCTGGGACTACAAACAATTTTATTCTCTCTCTTTGCATTGGGTTTCGATATGCTCAATATCCAACTAATAATAGCATGCATCTGTGCAAATTTGGGCTATCATACTTATAGATGTAGTTTAGGTCTAAGTTTTCTTTTTGGATATAAACTTCAAATCTTATTCATAAAATACAATACAAACTACAGATATCTCATTTATCTCTCAAAATTCAACATAGTTAGTAATACATCAACATGTCTAAAGTAGAATATTAGATTTTACAAGGAGAATCTAATATATAAATATTAAAGCAATATTTTATTGCATTATGGTAAATGGATTTAGACTTGTACCTAATACACATAAAACTTAATCGGTGCAAATTAAAAGGTCAGGCCTTCCCATGAGAAGGAAAATTAATTTTAGTCTTCTATGAATTATTAGATTAAAACGATTTATAAAAAAGGCAATAACAATATGCTAAGAGATGTTGCCAAAGAGGAGGTTGTGGTGGATACAAGAAAGGTTCTAGTAGGAATGCAAAAGCAATTACAAGAAGAGGTTAGATAATACAAGTCAAAGGAAGGGGGCTACTTCCATGAAATACTTGGATAGAGATAAGGCAAGTTGGCATTCAATTGATTACTTTCAATTCGTACCAAAGGTTGGCACTTATAAGCAGCTCACAATTCACAATTTCATACAAGAAAAAAAACTAACTTTTAAAGTTCATAGTAGTACCTTTGGGGGGGGCGAGTCACTCATGAAGATATATGTGTGTCACAAGAGTTAAACATAAGGAATTTTTCAAATACCATTTTTTAACATGTTTACATCTAGAAGGATGACATGTAAAGGGGTTATTTATGGATTGAATAGAAAGAGTGTGTTTTATTTTATTTTTTTAAATCACAAATAAGGTAATTACTTTCTATATCAACATTTTAGATCACTATGGGATTGCTAGTGAAAAGTGTAAGGGGAGAGGGCACTCATAAAACAAGAAACTAAAGCTTATGTAGCATTTTCATCAAGATAATGGCCAACATGCAAAAATAAGACTTCTTAGGCTACTTTCAAATTGTTGATGCCCATGAGTTCTTCATATATCATGTAGTCGATCAAGGGTATCAACAAATATGTAATTGTTTTGATTATGATAGAAGGGTACATGATTTGACCTCAAAGATATTCATATTTGAAATTCAGAGCATATAAGAAAATATCATAAGGGAGAAAATAGCAATTGAATATTCTATTCCACCTATAAAGAAGAAGCTATAACTAGTCATGGAGTTATGGAAAATCTACAAAGAGGGTGGGCCTATCCTGGCCATAGCTCAAAGAAGTCCTATAATGACCCTTTGTGATGATGAATACCCACAAGATCAGCATATAGTTCCATGTGAATTAAATGTTATATAGAGAGCACATAGGCAATTGCATCAATCGGTGCTGAAGACATTTAGTCACATAAGCAACAAAATCCATCTTACCCAACTATTAAGATTTTGTATATGGATCAAATAAATCACACCTAACATTTCGGCCCATTATATGCATAGGTTCCATTAGTGAGAGTGCATACAAAATTTTACAACCCTAGTGTTATACATTGTTTAGAATATGATGTGTGTAGTCGTGAGGAGCCTGCAATGCTTGTAATCTATCATTTGAATTACTCAACTTTGCAACATTTTTTACATGTTGCCTATTCCAAGAGAGATGCAAATGGCGTGTCCCCTACAGATTTCATTAGCCTTTTTATGTTTGAAGATTATGAATCACATATTAAAAAAATATGAGAATGCCCTTTAATAATTTTCACACAATAGACATCATTTCTTACTTTGCAAAAAGATCAAGGAGATTATTCATAGGGTTTACTAATTGGGGCATGCCTAAGGAGTTCAACATTAAAGCAACATATCCTCCTCATTCAATGATCCGATGGAGCTATATATCTATGCACATGGGAAAATTGCAGGATGTCACTGCTTTAGAAAAAGTTTTTCAGTCTCAATTGTGGGCCTATGCTCTTCCATGCCATCGCTAAGTTTTTCAAACATTATGACAAGTGTCATCAGGTGAAAGTACATTATATGCTCTTCCATGCCATCGCTAATGAGTCAGTGATAGCCAATTCTACTCAGACAGAGTGATTATATGTGAGAGATTGAGAGAGAAGACTATGAAGATATTGAAGATGAATACTATGTGATGTATTTCCATTCAAAGATGGTGTATTCCTTTTCTTTCTTTGTTCTATTGATGGATTTTGTGAAGATATTGAAGAATATGGTTGATTCTATCAAATCCGTGGGAGATCTACATGATGCTGCATGAAGATTTATTGTGCCTGGTGTTCTTTTCTTTATTGTGATCATATGAAACATGATAAACAAGCTTGTTGATGTTACAAGATAGATTTTCTTGCAAGAGAATTCCCTTTTTCTTGGTGTTCCTCTCGGGGCTCCATGTTTTTTGTGCGTAGCCGGGGAAACTTGCCATCAACAAGCACCAGAAGAGGCTGAAAATGAAGGAAATGGCATTGCCAAGAAGAGAAGAATTCAATGGATGTTTGTAAAGTTCCTTCTTCCACTAAAGAGTTGGAATTCCTCATAATCAAAGCCACTTTCCACAAGAAGTTCACCCCACAATGGCGGAAACACATCACCATCATGATGCATGCTCTATGTGATGGACAGTTTTCTCTTCCTGTTGAAGCAGCAGAAACTTGCATCTTGGTGGCAAACTGTTTGGGAATAAACTGAAGAGCAGAAACAGAGAGAATGACCATCCATGGTAGATTTGGCATTCATTGAGAAGTTTCCAGACAACATCAAGTGGGAGATTGTGAAGAAGCTTCAAGAGTCTTGGTCTGTAGAGGTTCACAAAGACAAGAAGGAAAAGAGTTGGAATTTGTTCGTGGATGCTCAATAGCAAGATACATGGGATGCTTGGTGTACTGATAATCTTTTGTTTGTTCAATTGGAAACCCACTGGAAGTTGGTAGACAGAGTGTTTTTCACAACATACACTGTTGAAACCATCAGAAGCTGGCATTACTATGATGATGGCACCACCACAATGCTTAGACGAATGCATTTTGACACCTTCAGAACCGAATACCTTCCTCTGTGCAGTGGAATGAAAGCAGAATTCAGGGACGTTGAAAAGAAAGAAGTAGAAGAAATGTTGGCAAGAGAGTCCTCCAGAGACTGAAGCCTTCTGTTAACCCTCTGTGGAGCACTAACAACATAGTGGAGCCACACCCCTAATGAATGACACAATAAAGAGGCAAGCATTAGAATGAGTCCAGAGGTACGTGAGAAGAGAGAAAGCAAAAATCAAGGCTGAGAACGAGCTTGCAGCAGAAGCTGCCTTTGACACCCTTGCCGAACTCTTTACAGAAGTCCCAATGGCACATCAAGCCCTTCCTCCTCCTGCTGGAGGTCCACTTCCAAGTCAGATCCGTCCTGGAAATATTGATGACAGGCCAGCGAATGTAGTCCCATTGCCAATTTTTAAGGGAGAGTACAATGAAGACCCCGATCTTCATGTAGCAGAGTTTATGGTAGCATGTGTGGCTAACAATGCCAGAACCCCTGAGCATTGGTTGGCAATATTCCCTGCCACTTTCAAGGGCACGGCGTTTCAATGGTATGAGAGACAAGCAGCATGAAGTTTTGGCACATGGGACGACCTGAAGTTGGCCTTCCTCACTAAATTCGGGCGTGAAGGTTTTGAAGAGCGGATGAGAGAGGAATTTATGAACCTAAGTCAGTCCTCTAGAGAAAGAGTAGAAGCTTATGTCTCACGAATGGAATCCATCCTGATAAGATGGACTAACCATAATCTAGATGATGGCATTCACAAGGGAGTGTTTCTCAGAGGATTACAACCAGAAGTCCGTAAGTTTGTGGAGCTGCAAAGACCAGCCACACTGCAAGCTGCAACAGAAGATGCAAGACTGTACAATGAAGTGGAAGCTAGATTAGTGATGAATACAGGAAGAGGAGTCCTACCTCCTCTGATGCCAGGAATGATGTATCCACCAAATGCAGTCCCAGGGACTGTTCTCTACCCCTACCAACAGATGCCCCCAGTATCACAGTACAGTGCACCAAATCCATAGTGGCCACAATCCATGCCTCAAATGATGGTTCAACCACAACAACAATGATCCCAACCAATTTCCTCAATGCCAAATCAGCAACAACAGTGAAATCCTACCAACTGGAGTCAACAGCCAACAGTTTAAGCAGGAGCTCTGAATTAGAACCAGAACAGAGATTCCTCTGCACCAGCCCAACCTGTTTATGCAGTGATTACAGAGACTCCTCAAAACCCTCTTGCCAGTACCTCCGGAGGAGAAAGCTTGAAGGATTACTTATCAAACTCAGTTGCAAACATAAAAAAGGAGTTGATGGATGTGATTACAGAACAACTACAGACGCTGAAAGTGAATACTGCCAATATATCCAATGTGGCAGGAGCAGGAAGAGATGTGATGCGGTCAAATACTTGGTGTGGTAAGTTTCATCAAGCAGGCCATTTAGCCACTGAATGTACACGCAAGCCAACCATCCCTGGAGCCTTCTGTTCCTACTGTTTGCGGAAGAACCATACAGAGGACATTTGCTCTCTGAAAGAGATGCATGATAGGAGAAGGAAGGAAGAAGACGCAAGATTCAACTTGCTGGAATCCAAAATGACAACACAGGATATTGGACCCAAGCCTAGAGAGTTTGGCCCTAATTTCGGACCCAGAAGATTTCCCTCTCAAAGTTACAGAGGAAGACAGTATGGTAGTGGTCAGAGGATAGAAGTGGAGTGTTATAGATGTGGAGAAAAGGGGCACATTTCACCAAATTGTCCAAATCCCAGAAGGTCAGTGGATTACAAGCCCTTATGCAGTCGATGCAAAGGAGAATGCCACACTGCAAAAGACTGTCCAAGCCCAGCCCCAGTGAAAAACAGTGCTACTGATAGTCCGGCCAAGGCCCAAGAGCCTACCTCCAATTTAGTGGAATTGGAAGTTGCTGCCATCACACGTGCAAAGAATACGGAACCACCTATCCAGAAGGAAAAAAATCCTCCTGCTAGAACAGTGAAGTTCAATCTTCCACTAGAAGAACAGAACAGAACAGAGCCTAATAATGCCGTACAGAGCCCTACAGTGCCACAGAGAGTTATAGAGACAGTTACAGAGACAGGACCAGAGGTCCAGGAGACAGAAGAGGGGGAAGTGCCACAAGTGGCAGAAGAGATTCCTGTAATTCCTCTGTTGGAAGAAAGAGGGAAAATGAAAATGGGTGTTGCCCCATTCCCTAACCGGTTAGAGAAGCCAGTGGATCCTATTAAGGAATATGATCTAGTCAGAGATCTAGATACCTTTAAACCAAACCTTACATTCTGACAATTATTGATGTTGTCTCCCAGTTTCCGGAAAAGATTCAAAAGTATATTGACAAGAAGACGTGGTTTAAGGATTGCTCCCTCAACAGCGACAAAGTCCAACAAAGCTCCAGAGCCTGTCAAAGAAGTGGACGTGGCTAACGCCTTCCTAGATCCGGGTACTCCAGAGACTGGCGTGTGGATAGAAGGTTGCTTCATTGCAAATTCATTAATTGATGGTGGTTCATTAGTGAACATTATGACGGATGTGACAATGAAGGATCTAGGCCTACAAGGTGTGCAACCAACCCAATGGCTCATCAGACTGGCGGATCAGAGCAGAATCAAGCCTTTGGGCATTCTCCCATATGTGAAGACTACAGTGGCTAGAAAATATTATTGGCTAACCTATCTGGTGGTAAAGCCAAACTCTTATGGTACATCCTATCCTCTATTACTGGGCAGACCATGGCTTTTTGAAGCCTGAGCAAGGACGGATTGGTTCAAAGGAACCTTGACCTTGGATAGAGGACCCAATAAAGTGGTGCTGAAGTTATATGGTTCTCAAAAAGGACATGGATCCACCTCCTTGGAATTATCTTTTGACTCCCCTAATGAGGCTACGGATGGAACATCAGCAGACGAAGATGCTGTCAAACATATCCTTCCCAAGAAAACAGTGGCACGTTCCTTAACAGTGGATACTATAAGCCAACTTCCAAAAGATGCAAAGCCATTATCAATGGGTGAATACTTCATGCCTGAACCAGGAATGACTTCTGAAATCACTTCTGACAGTGAGATAGAAGCATGGATGTACTGCTCTCCTTGTTTCATGGTCATAGCAGAGACAGAGACAGAGGCAGAAGAGGAAACAGAGAATCTGTTCTTCTGTTACAGAGCTCCTACAGAGACAGAAGAAGAAGCAGAGACAGAGACAAAAGAGGATGGATATGATATGGACGAAGAAGGATATGAAAGTGAAACGGAAGAGTCTATTCCACCCCCGCAGAGGATACATTTAAAGAAGAAGTTCCAGAAGCATCAGAAGCAGACGAGCTCATGCTATGGGACAGCATGGCGATGGTACCATTTGGTCTGGTCAATGGATCTTCTCATATGCAAAATTTTTTTATGAAATGGGTTAAGAAGAACAAGCCGTCTTTTAGCAGTGGCTCATGCCGTCCTAACCCATCCTTACCGAAGAAAGATGATGATGATGCACCGTGCCAACAAGCACAAGTCCCACAAACAACCCAACAGGCATCAAAGGGTCCCTGTTATGTGACGTTCCTGGATGTGTCATCAGAAGATGAGTCTTCAAGCCAAGAGGTAATTAATTTTGAAACCAAACCCGAAACGGCTCTAATCCCATTCCAACATCTCAAGGAGCAAATTAAGTCTCCACCAAAAGAAGAAGTTGGTTCTAGTGGGACATCAGAAGAGGACACCACTCCCTTAAAGGAGTCGGATCTGTATCTAGAAGCAGTCCGTGGGACCTTCATCCGTGAAGTAGAAGGTGAAAGGTAGTTAACTTTTGTGGATGCAGAAGGCACTGAACGCCACTTGAAGGTGGGTAGCAGTCTCCCAGAAGAGGAGTTGTCAACCTTGTACAACTTGTTGAAAGAAAATTTGGACGTGTTTGCATGGTCCTACAAAGACCTAAAGGGGATTGATCCCACAATATGTCAACATCATATTGACTTGGAGCCTGATGCCAAGCCAGTACGGCAACGACAGAGGCGAATGAACCCGAATTATTCCACATTGGTGAAAGCGGAGCTGCTGAAGCTTCTGGAAGCCGAGTTCATCTATCTAGTGGCAAATAGTAAATGGGTTTCACCCATCGTGGTTGTACCCAAGAAGAATGGCAAGCTTCGAATATGTGTGGATTTCCGCAAGCTCAATTCCAAGACAAAGAAGGATCACTTTCCTATCCCTTTCACAGACCAACTGTTGGACACAGTGGCAAGACATGAGCTTTATTCCCTTCTAGATGGATTCAGCGGATACAACCAAGTCCAAATCGCAGAAGAAGACCAGTCCAAAACAACCTTCACCACAGAATGGGGGACCTACGCTTACCGAGTGATGCCATTTGGGCTTTGTAATGCCCCTGCTACTTTCCAGCGAGTCATGATGGCCGCATTTCAAAATCATCTGCACGACTTTATTGAAGTATATTTGGATGACTTCTGTGTCTATAGTTTGATCCGTGAACACTGGGACACGTGGAACAATGCTTCGACCGATGACGGGAGTATGGGATTTCCCTCAACCCCGACAAATGCATCTTTGGGATCTCTTATGGAGTTCTGTTGGGCCACATTGTCTCTGCACAAGGGATATCAACAGATCCTACAAAGATCGAAAAGATTGCAGCTCTAACAGCACCCACCAACCTCAAACAGTTGAGGGGATTCTTAGGCCATGTGGGTTACTAACAGAAGGTTCATAGCCCATTTTGCAACAAAGCAACCTCCTTGCACAAGCTTTTGAGGAAAGATGCAGATTTTACTTGGACGGAAGAATGTGACAAAGCCTTCCATACTCTGAAGCAGTGTCTGATTGAGGCACCCATTCTTCAATCTCCTGATTGGACGAAAGAGTTCCATGTACACTGATGCATCTATTGAAGGCTTAGGTGCAGTTCTCTGCCAAAAGGGCTCCTCTAAGCTGGATCAACCCATCTATTATGCAAGCCGAAAAGTCACTGATAGGGAACGGAACTATACAGTGACAGAGCTGGAGTACTTGGCAATGGTGTTTGCCCTAGAGAAGTTTCGCCACTACCTCCTGCCCACCCACTTTAAGTTTTATGTGGATCATGAGGCCCTGTCCTTCCTGATGAACAAAGCGAATGTGAAAGGACGAATGATGAGATGGCTCCTTCTATTCCAGGAGTTTGATTTTGAGGTGATTACCAAACCTGGTCGTTCCCATGTTCTGGCTGATCATCTGTCGTGTATCCCACAAATTGCAAACGAGGAGCAGGATGATCCATACCTACTTGATGCTTCCCTATTCTTGGTAAAAACTGTAACTCCCTGATATGCAGACATTGCCAATCTACTGGCAACCCAACAGTATCCTCCTGGTATTTCTAGTCAGGAAAGGAAGAAGCTTATGCTAGAATCAGCCCCCTACACCCTGCTAGGTGGTGCACTGTACAAGAAAGGCAAAGATAAAGTGCTCCGAAGATGTGTTGCAAGAGATGAGATTGGGATTGTTCTGAAGGCTTGCCATGACGAGCCATGTGGAGGCCACTTTGCAGGAGAGGCTACAGCCAGGAAGGCTCTGCTAGCAGGATACTAGTGGCCTACCATTCATAAGGATTCCTATTATTACTGTAAAAGATGTGATGATTGTCAGAGAATGGGGAAACCCACAAAGACAAGTGCCATGCCACTGCAGCCTATTCTTCCCCTGAAGCCGTTTGAGAAGTGGGGCATTGATTTCGTAGGCCCAATCGATCCTCCCACCAGAAGGAAGCAGAATAGATACATCCCCGTATGTACGGATTATGTCACAAAGTGGTGTGAAGCTAAAGCCCTAAAGCGGGACGATGGTAATAGCGTGGCCTTGTTTATGTATGAGAATATCATCACCCGTTTTGGCAGTCCCTTAGAGCTGGTAAGTGACAGAGGCACTCATTTCATTAATAAAGTCATGGAAGAATTGACAAAGTTGTATAAGATCCGCCATCGCAAGTCCACTCCTTATTACCCCAGAGCCAACGGCCAAGTCGAAGTCACCAATCACATCCTCTGCTCGATTCTGACAAGAACGATTGCCGCACATCATCGTGATTGGGATGATCGACTTACAGAGGCCCTCTGGGCGTATAGAACCTCCCATAAAGCAGTAGCAGGACAGACACCCTTCCAGTTGGTGTATGATACAGAAGCTGTTTTCCCTGTTGAACTAGAATTACCCTCTTTGAGAGTGGCTATCAAAGAGCGTTTGGGGGACAATGATTCACTGCAACGCCGTCTCTTGCACCTGGAATGTTTGGACGAAATTCGTAGGATGGCTCTACAGTGCATGGAAGCCACACAAGCTCGACGTAAGGCTTACCATGACAGCTTCATCAAGCACAAGGAGTTCAAAGAAGGTGATTTGGTCCTAGCCTATGATTCACAATTTGGCAAGTTTCCTGGCAAGCTCCAACAACGATGGATGGGCCCATATAAGGTACTTGCCGTCAACCCTAATGGCTCTGTCCAAGTGCAGACCGTTGATGCCTCTGATGATCCCTTCCTAATCAATGGATATCGCCTGAAGAAGTACTTCCCTCCTTGGGGATCTTGACAATCACGGTCACTTGATCCTTTCCCCCGTTGGCGCGGCACTCTACTTCTTATGATGCTACTTCTGATAGCCGTTCTTCAGCCACTCCTGATGAGGTGGACGCAACCCTCTGTCCCCTCCACCCTACCTTCCAGCCTTGATCTCTTATCCTCTATTTTCCACCAACGACAGTGGCGAGGTTGGTCTTGATACATGGTCTTTCTACCATTCCCTTGTTTAATTCGAAGAGAAGAAAAAAAAAAGAAAAAAAAAAAGAAAAAGAAAAAAATATACATATCGGTCATGGGAAAAAATGACTTAGGTCCCTATCATGCCGACCTATTCTTCGAGAAAAGGTGGAAACACCCTTGGGAATAGGGGAAAACAAACAAAACAAAAAATTAAAAAAAAAGAGAAAAAGGGAAAAAAATAAGAAAAACAAATTTGTTATGAGAGAAAAGAAAGCAATTCCCTGTCATAGCAGGCCTCGTTCCAAGAAAAGGTGGCACACACCCTTGGGCGAGAAGCTGGCTGTGGAAAAGGTGGCAACACCCAGCAGTCCAGAAAGTGGATTCATTAATTGACATCCTCAGGTTCGAGTTCCGAAGCTGCCTCCCTTGGTATGTTGTGTCCTGGGTCTTTCTGCAGAGTGTCTACCTGTCCTCTCGCAGACGACATGTCCTATCTAACACAACGTTCGATTTGATGGCTACCTCCCTGGGTACGCCTCTTCAACAACTGACAACGCAATCTTCATCGACAGCCCCTTGAGTGCTGTGAGCTTTCATCCTAACCGGATGGGGAAGTGAGTATGGTTGCTCTCTATAATTATCAATAGAGCGTGAGACAGAGGGTGGGGCAAGAGACCAGTCTTTTCCCTTCAAATCAAATGAGAGGTGAGTAGTGTGACTGAAGTGTTGCACGCACAGGATGGGCCTCTCAATGCACAAAGCTCAATTTGTTCTGTGCACTGCACCATAAGGCTCCATGGCCTTCCTTCTTGCACCGTATGCTGGCACAGGGAGGGATGCACCGTTGCACCATCAAATGCGCACAAGGCATACAACCTTTGCACAAGTGATCGTGAGGATTACATCAACGGGTTTCAGGATATGGTTGCCCTCCTATATCTATCAACAGAGTGTGAGACAGAGGGTGGGCTAAGTGTGACTAGAGTTTCTTCAATCCATTACCGAGAGGTGAGATTGAGGGACGTTACGACACTTGGAGTCAGGTATGTTCCCATTTCCCTATGCACCCACGGGATGGGTCTCTATTGTCATCACAGGACATGTCACCTTGTTCTGTACACTGCACTATAAGGCTCCCTTGCCTTCCTCCTTGCACTTATGCCAGACGGGTTGGACGCACTAATGCACCATCAAACAGTGCACCCTAGCATACTTTCTCTGCACCATTCCCTTGTGGATTCCTCTACCGGGTATGAGATATGGGTTTCAATCATTTTTCCTCGAGTGATATTAGTCATGGGGTGAGTGACTGTTCTTTCATTCCATATGAGTGACTGTGAGTTGAGTGCAATATCCCTCATCATCGATGAATTTCCTACAATTACTTCTATCAACTACCTCCCTGGGTGCTGCCGCATGGTCCCTTCCATGCCGGATGTGTGCCGAGAAGATGCCTTGGTACCTCCAGCAGCCGACAACAACACAGGACGTGCCATTGACAATCAATCGTGATCCTCAACAAACTGGGCCAAGTTTTTCTAACCCTACAATTTCTGTTTCTCAATGACGTTCATGTTTTAAGTGTGGGGACGTTAGTGGATGGTCTGTGGCGTGGTCCTAGGTCCCTATTGTTCGGTTAACCCTATCCATTAAGGTCTTAAGTGTGGGACCCGTCCCTGCTCGTCTACATTGCATACCCCTTCTACATATGCCTCAACCTGCTCATGCATCTATGACATGACTTGCTGTTACCCTAATGGGGTCCCTTCCCACCTGACCGTTCATTTTCCACCCACCCTTGGGGCTGTTCCCTTGCAGTTTTCCTTCATTCCCTACTTTTGAGATCCTGCCATGTGAATGTACCCTACGTTCACCGAAGTCCAAATCCAACCTTATAGCCCTGTTCCTCCCTTTGAACTGACCATTTTTCCTTTTTACCTACCCCTGTTCCGGTGTACGGTTTTTGAGTTATTAATTTTTGAAGCATTTTGCGTAAATTAGTCGGTTTTCCATATGAACGCACTTTTCTTCCTTCGGAACCATGATCTGATGTCATAGCCCTGACAACCACTTTTCCCTGACATTTTTTATTTTTACTCCGAGTCATTCTGATACACGGTTTGTCCATTATTAATTTTCCAGTTTTTTACGACTTTTTCGTGCGTCTTTTTGACATTTTTCCATGTGAACCTGTCCTGTTTGTATCGGAATTCCAATTTGATTTGACTATCGTGTCCCCCATGTTTTCCCCCAACTTTTTTCTTTTTCCTCCCCCCTCTTTCAACTTCTGGATTTTTACTTATTAATTTTTCAATGAATTCTCGGGTGTATTTTTGGAGTTTTTTGCACGTGAACCCCTCCTACTTCCACCGGAACTGTGGTTTAACATGACATCCTTGTGCCATTCCTTCCTGCGGACATTTTTCCTTCTTACTGCATGTCATTCCGGCGAACGGTTCGTCCGGTATTAATTTTCGATCCCATTTTTGGGTTTATTTTTTGGGTTTTTCCCACGTGAACACGTCTTATCTCAGTCGGAACTATGTTTTGATATGATAGGATTGTCCGGCACGTCTTTTTGCATGGTTTTCCTTTTTCCTGCACCTCATTCCGATACACGGATTTTCTAATCTTAATTTTTACTTGCGTTTTTTTATTCGGTTTTTGTGTTTTTTGCACGTGACCGCCCTTTACCCCTCCCGGAACCTCCGTTGCATATTTTTCCTGTCTTCCCCCTGCCGTCCTGCCCACTTTTTGTTTTTATGATATTTTGTTTTGACGGCCGACTTGGGCGATATTAATTTTTCTTCATTTTTTGTATTTTTGCATGCTCCGTCCCGTGCGTGAACGCGCCTTTTTCGATTTTACGCGTCTTAAAGCGCCCCGGTCGTGTCCGTGTGCTCCGTCCCTGTATCCGGATGCCTTTTTACTCCCGGCCCCGCAAATTTTTTTACCCCCGCCCCGCGCATGCGCGCGGGACAGGGGCATCTCACCTTTCCTTTTTTTTAATTAATTAATTAATTAATTTTTTTAAAAAAATTAAACACACCCCTCCCCCCAACGGACACCCTCTTCCCCCCCCCCCCCCCCCCCCGACTCTCAACCACCCTCCCCCTCTCTCTCTCTCTCTCTCTCTCTCTCTCTCTTCTTCTTCCTCTCCCCTCTTTCTCTCTCCCTGACCCTCCCCCCATCTCCCCCATCTGATGCCCTTCTTTTCCCCTCCCTTCTCCCTCCATCCCCTCCCTTCTTCCCTCCCTTCTTCCCTTCCTCCTTCTGCCTCCTCCTTCCACCCCTTCCCTTTCCTCCATCCCTTGCCTTCTTCCCCTTCCTTCTTCCTCCTCCCGCTTCCCCCCGCCTTCTCTTCCCACCTCCTCCTCCCTTTCCATTCCCTCCTCCTCTCGCCTCCCCCCACCTTCAACAGCGCCACCTCGATCTGCTGGCGCACCCCCTCCCGCTCCACCTCCCCCCGCACCTTCTCCGCTGCCGCCACCTCTCGGCACCCCTCCACCATCGCCTCCAGCAGCACCACGTAGTTCAGTAGCTCCTCGCTCTTCTTCGCGTAGTCCCCCGGCAGCGATTGACGTCCAACGCCGCCACGATCGATGTCTACAGTCGCCCACGCCTGGTCCGCAGAAGTAGGGACGCCATGACCACCGCCGTCCAGAGCCGCCACCGCCGACGGCGCCGCCACCCCCCTCTCCCTCCTCCTCCTAACTAACCCTTAGGTTAGTTCCACTAACTTGCATTAAGTTCATTAACTTAATTAGTCCAACTAACCTTAATTCAGTTATTCTAACCCTAATTAGGTTAACTAACCCTAGTTGGGTTAGACTAACCCTAACCAACTAACCTTAGTTAGGTTAGTTAACCCTAACCCCCCCCTAACCAACTAACCTTAGTTAGGTTAGTTAACCCTAACCCTAACCCTACTTAGGTTAGTTAACCTAACCCTAACCCTAGCTTAGTTCCACTAACCCCACCCTAGGTTAGTCTAACCCAACCTAAGTTGAACTAACCCAACCTAGGTCAACCTAACCCCACTGTAGTTAGTTGAACCCCACCCCCTAGTTACACTAACCCTAGCATAGTTAGACTAACCTCAGTTGAGTTACCCTAACCCTAGCTTAGTTTCACTCACCCCCCTTAGGTTAGTCTCCACTGACTTGCTTACCTGACTTATCTGACTTAACCCAGACTAACCTAGTTCCATTTGACTAACTTGACTTGCCTTAGTCTGACTTACACAAACTAACCGGACTTAGCTGACTTAATTTGACCTTACTTACCAGACTAAGCTGATTTTCCTGATTTAACTGATTTAATTAATTTATAAATTAATTTCCACCTCATAAAAATTCTGAAAATTCCCTTCGCTTTTTGCCAATTTTTGGAAATTTGTCAACTGGAAATTTCCAACCCCAAAATTTCTAAAAATTCCATATTTCCCAATTTATCCCAAAAATTACCAACAAAAAATGTAAAAAATTCATTTAAAATTAGTAAAAAATACCCAAAAATTTCTACAAAATTCTAAAAAATTCCCCTCACCCCCCTTGACCTTTTTTCATTTATTTTTCACTTTAAAATATTTACATACATGGAACTCCTATTTTTTTTAAAAAAAACCAACAAACAAAAAATTAACCATAAACATCCCCATCTTATTTTCATACACTAAATTGTGGATATTTCTTACCTAGCTGAATTTTTCTTTTTTCTTCATCCCCTATCCATTTGTCATTATTTTTCCTTTTGAAAAAAAAAAACAACACCCATATAAAACACAACCCCCTACAATTTCTTCAAAAACAAAAAAAAATTTCCAAACCAACACACATAATTCCAATCCCCACACCTAATACTTCCTAAAATACCAACCACACACAATAAACTTAACAAAGCAAAAACAAAAGCAAACTCAAAACTATCCTAATACATCATCACATAAATTAACACTCATACTCAAACTCAACACATCCACTAAGGTGTTGTCTTTATTGTTTCGTCAGTGGTCTTTACTTTTCTTTTCCTGGATTCACTTCTTTTGGGGGACTCTTCCGTGCGCTTTTAGGTCATTACATACACACCCTTTCCAGGTATTTATTTTATGTGCTTTATTTATTTTCATTTCTCCCTTAATCACAAATTAATTGTTAAAATAAACTATTTATTCACCCACAGTTTTCACGTGTATTCGCGCTACACACACATATTTTTTAATTAAAATAAACCCACCGTTCACTTAGCACGCGCTACGTGCGCTACAGAGGCACTTTAATTTTTAATTAAAATGAACCAGCCGTCACAAGAGCACGCGCTGGCAAAAAAGCTCTCCACATCACCTTAATTGGTAATCAATGAACTTGCATTTAGAGGCCCAGTCTGGGTATCGAAGTCCGGGATTCGAATTAAAGCACCGTTTTCACCTGATAATTTGTAATTAAATTTATAATAAGGAACCGTCGTTTTCTTGCTAAGGTTTATCACTCAATAAATATTCTCCCATTTCTTAATAATTTCTTAAAATAAACCCTTCATTAAATTAATTTCCCCTCACTATACTTAATTTCCCTTTTTAACGAACCGGTTTCGTGGGATGGGTATGCGCAATCATTAGAGTTATTTCCATGGTCAAACACTGGTTTATCAACGATGTAGTCTTGATATGTGTCGGATGTGGTGATGCTTTGGTTTCTTGTCTTTGATACGGTTACGGGTACGGTGTGTAGTTTTTTCTTTTATTGCTTGATACGGGGTTCTGGGTGTTTGTCTGATGCATAGCATGAAGCTTTCGGTCGCATATGTCTCAAGGTCATGTCGAATTTTTTCTAGGTTGTGGTTTGCTTGGGGTTAGTTGGTCGGGTCACGTTTTATTGTTTTGGTTGTTCTCTTATCCTTGGTTTTTTTTGTCTGTTGCTTTGCAGGCATTCTCCTTGATTGTCTGTGTTTGTGGTGTGTGTGTAACCATCTGAATGGCGCCTTCTCACGCTCCTCCCCCTATCCAGTACGTCCCATTAGTTAGTAGGGATTACTCTTCCCTACTCACTTTTGAGCCTCTCACGAAGGCGGGACTCGCTGCTTTTGTGGCTACTTCTTTTCCATTGCTTCCAGAGGATCCGTCGTTATGTGATGAGTTTCTGGCCTCCTATAGCAAGAAGACAGGACTAGTCCAGGGAATTTCTATGACTTTGACACCTCGAGGCTTAGGGAAGGCTCTATCTCTACTCTCCAAAGGTGAACCTTTTGTTACCACTCATTAGCTTTTCTCTAATGAAGAGATTCTGAAGCTGTTGCAAAAGCAAACAAGGGAGATGTTGGATGTAAAGAAGGTGATTAACTCTTCAGGAGTTTCCTTTTCCATGATCATTGATCCCATATGGAAGATGGTTTGTCAGTTTCTCCAGGACAGGTTTATGCCTGCCAAAATGCCATCCCAGTCTTTGTCCAAAGAGCTTTTCACAGCTTCCAGGATGGTGTTGAAAGGAGCTGCTATTGATTGGAGCACTTACCTCCTCACTAAAATGGATCAACATTTCGTCAAAGTCACCACGGATAATGTTACCAATGTCACATATGGATCATATTTGTCTGCCTTCTTGACCTATTCAGATTTACAGAAGACTGTGCCTCCACCTCCTCCATCCGATCCAGTACCTCCTCCTCCACTTTCCGATGAGTCAGAACCCATTGACATAGAGGATGATGATTCTCCGCCTCCCCTGGTCATCCAGCGCAAACGCTTGAAGCGGGTAGCGGATAAAGCTCCTTCCGTACTTCCTTTAGTGCCCATCCTTGCTACCTCTGGCTGTGAACTCCCTGGGTATCTCACTTGTAATAACCTGTTCAGATCACATCGCGAAGGATCATTGGACATATCAGTTCCCTCCCTGAACAGTCTCGTCTCGGGAGATGCAATTCCTTTCCTCTGTAAAGATATTCAAAGTTCCATTGAATTGTCAGTGACAGCCTGTGTTCAACAGATGTACCCGTCCTTTTATGAAGAGCTCATACAGTCTAAGGACTAGTTGCATAAGGTAACATCCGAGTTAGCTTCTACTAAGGATACCCTAGCAGATTTGTTTGAGCAGATGGAACAACAAACCCAACTGGTTGCCACCCAAAGCGATGAGATATCTTCTTTGAAGATCCAGTTACTAGAGGCTCAATCCCAGGTTACTAGCCTTTCAGAGGAAAAGGAGAGGATATCCAGAGAAACGCAGGAGTTCCAAGCTCTCTTAGATGACAAACTTTCAGCTTTACAGGCTGCTAATGACACAGTGGCATCCCAAGCCTCCCAAATCAAGCAGTTGCAAGATCAACTGGCAAAATCCCGGTTTGTTCCTCCAAGCCCTAATGTTCCCTTGATCCCTTCTCTTTCACAGCAGGACTTGGCTGCTCTTCAGAGACAGGATACTTTGTGTCCTTTATTCCAAGATAAAGTGGAAAGATTGCAGTCCAGAATGGACTTATTATGGTCTACCTTTGAGCAGTTTCAGGAATATGTTCCACCAGACCATTCTTTCTTTGTCCACTACCACTTACAGAAGTTGGTTTTCTACATGAAGCTTTCCACGATGGATTTACCTCTTCCAGAGGATGGATGGAGTGGGGCTTGGTCTGCTGAGTTGCTGACAGAGGTAGTAAGGATGGTGTTTGAAGATTTTGTCACGCCAGATACCATGTTGATGTCCTACATGTATCTACGAGGAGACTTGTTAATTCCAAATGAGGTGGATATGGCATGGTATGTGGGGGATGTGGTTCTCCAAGCTGTTTTGTATGTCAACCATTTGGAGTTGCGCATAGCTGACATGTTCGAGGGTTACTCCTCCAAAGTGGCTGATTGTCATGATAATTCTTGGTATCCCATTATTGATTCTGTGGTCCTGAATCAAAGACAAAACACAGCTCCTACCTCTGCCCAGAGTACTAATCAACTGAGGATGGATCTCTTAGCCTATCTTTCAAAACATAATCCATTTGATTCTACCTTCTTTGATGCCTATCATAGACGATCTCTCTTAGGACCTTCTGTTCCTACCCTCCTATATTACCAACAAATGGCTCACAGATATGCTATATATCTTTCCCTTTGTCAATCTAATTCCACAATTATTTTACCCCTTCTTTTCCAACCTTCATCTTTCCCTCAAATTCCCATTTTTACATACTGGTCCTTTATTGAGGATATAGTATTTTCCCCTTCTCCACCCTATCCTTCTCCATCCATTCATGTACCCTCCACATTTCCTACTTAGCAGTTAACACCCTTCCTTAGTGATTCCCTCCAAATTTCTGCCACTCCTTCTTTAAACTTTTCTTCCTTTATGATTTTGCCTATCCCTCACTTCATCCACTTTTTCTTATTCCACTACCCTCTTCTAACACTTCTATATCTCAACCACCTCAGTTGGTTAGTGACTGTGACGGGTTTCATAATCAGATTTCCAGAAGAAGGGGATGGAGTTCGGATGATTCCCTTACAGGACCTCAGATCAATTGGCCAGTAATTCCAGGAGAATGGACAACTTTCAGTCAAGCTTATCAGAACTATGTTCATTTTGCTCAGCAGTATTCACAGTGTGCAGATCCTTCAGTGAGATTAACTACTCACTTTGCTTGGTATTTGGCGTATATGCATAGGCACTCTCATAATGATTCCAAACCTATTCCAAAGTTGTGCCTGAATGTCAATGTGAGCATTGATTCCCAGCAGCTGGATATATTGTATTCTCATGCCCTTTGTTTACCTAGTAGATACCTGGTCCTGTTGGAAAGGATGTGCTGTCTTCAGTTTTTTCAAAATCCTCCCAAAACCTTTGTAGATGAATCCTTGTCTATGGATCGTTTCCGACAACATCAATCTTTCAAGAGGGATCATCTTCATTGATACCTTTCCAATGTATGGTGGAAGCTTTTTAATGAAAATCTCTCCTTTTGGAGGAGTCATTCAGATGGTTGTGTTGTATTAGTGTTTGTGTTGTGAGTTCATTTATGTAAAACGAACGTGGTGGTTTCCTATTGGATTGGATTTCGCGTGCGAGCTACATTTTGGAGAATTGTGGTGATGGGGTCGTGGTTGGAGAGTTGAAGCTGATGCTGATGAAGAAGAAGAAAACTCTTATATCCTTTATAAATTTGTTGTGATTTTTAGTTTGATAAGCGGTGTTAATGTATAAAGGGTTTTCCTTTCTTTGTATTTTTATATCAGAAACAGGTTATAAGTTGGGGTCGTGGTGGATGGATTTTTTTGAAGAGATATTGAAGATTAAAGTTGAGCTTTTCCCTGAACTTGTATTCCCTTTTTCCTGGGCCGCGAGGACGCTTCCTTATTAAGTGTGGGGATATGTTGAGTGTTGAAATGGCTTGTTTTTTGGATGATTTTTGTTGTTTTTGAGAGCTGAATGGTTGATTTTATGAGATGATTGATTGGTTTGGAAGTGGTTTGAGAGTGTTTTGGATGATATTGATTGTGTTTTGGAAGTTCATGATGTTTATCAGTAGAGATATGTAGTTCTGTGATGTTCTAATTGGTTCTGTATACCTTATGTTTTGTTCTGTTTTGGTCTGTTTTGTTCTGATTGTCTTCTGTAAGGAGGGAGGGATTATTGATTGATGAAGATTGAGATCTTGTGAAAGCTTATTGAATGGTTTTGAGAGTTTGGAATGGTTTGAGAATGAGTTATGTGGTTTTGATGACCTTCTGTAACCTTTTGTAGGTCTTCTGTAGAGCCTCTATTTCTGTTCTGTTCTGTTCTGTACTGTAGCTGTTCTGGTACTGTTCTGTATGCTTCTGTATGTGTTCTGATGGATGAGAGTGTAGCTTGGGAAATTTTTCTAGCCTTGGAAAGAGGTGAATACAAGTGCAAAAGAGCTGAAAGAAGTGAAAGAAGTAGCTGCTGAAGACTCAAGTGAAGACTAGAGTGAAGTGACAGTAGTGAGCTATGAAAGGACACTGTAGTGGCTCTGGTGACTCTTCATATCAGACATACCTCTTGGGAGGGGTATCCATGACCTAAGAGGGATTATTGAGAGTGATTTTTGAGAGATTGTAGTGAGGATATGATGTATTATTGATGGAGAGAGAGAGAGAGAGTCAGTGATAGCCAATTCTACTCAGACAGAGTGATTGTATGTGAGAGATTGAGAGAGAAGACTATGAAGATATTGAAGATGAATACTATGTGATGTATTTCCATTCAAAAATGGTGTATTCCTTTGCTTTCTTTGTTCTATTGATGGATTTTGTGAAGATATTGAAGAATATGGTTGATTCTATCAAATCCGTGGGAGATCTACATGATGCTGCATGAAGATTTATTGTGCCTGGTGTTCTTTTCTTCATTGTGATCATATGAAACATGATAAACAAGCTTGTTGATGTTACAAGATAGATTTTCTTGCAAGAGAATTCCCTTTTTCTTGGTGTTCCTCTCAGGGCTCCATTCATCTTTCCAAGATCCCCCTCCACAAAGAGCTCCACTTCTTAGCCCCAAAGCCCTCTTCTCTAATTCACTATAAATATGAGGTATGGGGAGGCACAAGGGAGGAGCATAAGGAGACCCCGAGAGGTTGCGAGAGAGAGGTAGATAGAAGGATACTCTCCAAGAGATTGTGAGAGAGAGCTTGAGAGAGAGAGAGAGAGAGATAGAGAGAGGAGTTACCCCAAGAGACTACACAATTCCCTCTATCTTGATCCTCGACTTAGCCATCTTCTCTTACACTCTCCTATCTCAAATCTATTCTCTCTTCTTTATCTCTTGAATCTACTTGCGAACGATGGCCTCCAAGCGAAGAATGTTGTGGGCGGATGGCAATCCCACAACCAGCAATGAGATTTGGGTGAAGGCATCATTGTCAATCCAGTTGCGGTACCGATCATAAGTAATGTAGTTCCAAATTGATAGATGCTTGTTTTGATTCTCGTATGAGATACGTTATGCCCATACTATGATGCATGAGTATAGATCATTTCATCTCACATATTCATAAGATGGAGCTTGTGAAGTGCATATATCAAGGAAAGTTAATTTCACCTAGTTGCATATGGCTTATTCTTTGATAGCGTAATTACAAGGAAGAATTAGTCAAGGGTTATGAAGGATATAGTCATTAAAAGAATGACATTAAAAGATTATGCATAGAAGTGCTAGGTTAAAGCATAGTCAAGGGTTATAAATAGCATGATTGCTAAAAGAATATGACATTAAGAATCATGAATAGAAAGTACTAGTTTAGATACTTCGCCCGCCGGTCCCGCAACCCTAACTTCCCTCCCTCCCCTGCATGTCCCGTTACCCTAACTTCCTTCCTGCCGGTCTTGCCACCCTAATCTCCATCCCGGCCCACCCTGTCTCGTACCCACCACTCCCTACCCCCCCATTCCAGCCCGCTCGTCCCCCCACCACTCCCTACCTCCCATCGTAGCCCGCGCTCGCCCACCAAACCCTTTCCCCCCCTAGCTAGCCCGCCCACATGTCCCCCCTCCCCCTAATTACCAGCCCCTCTACCCCTTAATTCCTACCTTATCCTTACTCCTCACATTATCTTTATCCTACCCTATATTAGACCTCCCAAACCCTTGTTATTACCCCCCTAAACACTCCCCTAATTTCCACCCCCACCATTTTAATTCTTACCCACCACCTTACCCTAACTCCCCCCCCCCACTAAATTTATCCCCCATCTTTACCATTAACCCTCTCCAAAAAATTAACTCGATCCCCCCCAACCATTACCTTAATTCCCTACTCACCCTTAACCCCCCACCATTACATTACCCCTCCCCCATACCCTTACCTTTCCTACCCCCTATTTCTTTTTATCCTCCATCCCATTTCTTTTCCCTTTACACCATTTGAACAACATCCTCTCCGTTGTACCACAATCATGTGCTACATATAAAGGGCCCGTTCGCGTGGGGTTTTTTGTGTGTGAGTGTGGTCATAGTGATAGCGATCGTTCACATGCAAGGACATGCGTGCGGTGTTTTTCGTGCAGTGGTGAACTTGTACCTATTCACATGTAGCAAAAACACAATCCATGGGTAGGTAACCTACTTGCAACATTTTTTAAAATTTGAAAAAACCATAAACACATTAAAAAATGTCCAAAAATGTTTGAAATTTTAAATAAAACACATAAATTGCAAAAAAACCCAAAAAATTATTGAAACTTTTGCTACTTTCTATCAACTAAAATTTTCAAATAAAAAAACAATATATAAAACAAATTCATAAAAAATCAACATATCATAAAATTTTAATAAAATTTTGGAAAAAATAAAAAAATTCAAAATATTCAAAACAAATTTCCATCATGATTATGACTAGCCAAAAATATATAAAAATAAAAAAATTATTGAAAATTTTTTATTTGAAAAAAAAACTTAAACAATGAGAAAATACTTGGAAATTTTGAGAAATTTAAAAAATAAATGTTAAATGTTTAAAAATTTCCACAAAATTAATTATCACATTTGCAATATTTGTGTCACTATTTCATTACTCACATTTATTTATTTATTTAAAAAAACAATCAATACCAAAACTTAAAAATTATTAAAAAAACGCAAATTAAACACATAAAAATGAGTTGTGTAGTTTTCATCCACCCACTTCACTGCACCATAGGTATACGTCATATGCTTATGGGGATTAAGATTTTGCAGCGCAATGGGAAGGACAACTGGATTCGCAGATTCCTCCTTCCTTGCAAACAATACTTTTTGGATTTATGCTTTCACAATTAGTTTCTAGTGTTTAGCTTGCTTTAGATACTTCCATGTCTTCCTATCTTAAGATAATCTATATAGGAGTGCAAGATAAGGCAGATTCTTTGACAAGTTAACTTAGCAAGGCTTCGGGGGATTTAGCTTTCTAAAAAGACTACTTTGAGTGATATCCATACACAAATGACTGTAGCTATAGCTTTGATGGACTCACAAAAAGCCATGATTAAGGAATTAGAAGCTAAAGTTGCCACTTTAGAGGAAGAGAATGTGTCCTTAAGTAAGGAGAAAACTGTCGCTCTTGAGAAAATGATACAATCAACTTGTAAGCTTGGTATATGTGAGAGCCTGTTGCAACATTCCCAAGATATTGTAGAGTCACAAAAGCAGTTTATTGATGAACTTAACCAGAAAGTTGCTACTCTTTCTGTTCCTCCTCCAGCCCTGGTGATGTCTTCTTTGTTGTCTTTTAAGAAAGAGCTAGATCATTTGTAACAGAAGGCTAAACTGTGTGATGGGTTTTCTACCAAGATGGAGTGCCTTCAACAGCATATGAATTGTGTTGATGACGATTTTGTCCACTATGTTGAATTAGTATTACCTTCATCATCCTTCCGGATTGAGTATCAATAGCAACGCTTTGTGTTGTACATTTCCTTGAGTAATGTGGTCTTAGAACCTCTAGAGGATGGCGGGTGGAAGAACATGTGGTCTACAGATTTACTCAAAGTAGTGTTTGATAGATTTATTGATGAGTTGATCTCTCATGAAGCCCATTTATTATCTTTTATGTATCTTTGAGGAGATCTGCACATCCATGATGAGGAGAAAATGAATCTTTATATAGGAGAGATGTGATTTTGCAAGCCTTCATGTATATACATTGTGCTGAAATGACTTTGGTTGATGGCTTGAAGAATTATCATCATCAAACATTGAGGTGTAGAGGCTATGCTTGGCATCCTCCTTTGGAGGATGATGTTTTGGATCCTCGCTGTTGATGGAGTGTCTTTCATAAGTCTAATATCCAGCCATTGAGATTCCAAGAGTTGAATCATATTGCTAACTATACCTTATTCACCGAGGATTTCTTTTCATCTTTTGATTTTTGATGTTCCATATTCCATATGATCTTCATTATATCCTATCTTATTCCCTAATTTCTTATTGATTACCCTTGTAGATTTTCATCCTCACATCTAATCCACATAGTATCCCTCTCTTATCTTTTATCCCTGCAATTTCCCCCCAAATTCAAATTTTTATTACATGCCCATTTATTATTGATTCTATATCCTCACCTAGTCCTATTGAACCTACTCCTATTGTCCCAATTGTTCCTTCTGTTTTTCCAGCGGATTCCCTTCAAATTTTTTCACTTTCTTTCCCTTCTTTCCCATCCTCATTATCCCTTCAAATATCTTCATTTTATGATTTATATTATCCACCTTTTCACTATTCCCCTCTTATTTCCTTACCATCTCCATTAGACTATATTAACCTTCATCCACAATCAATGATGGATACTCCTGGGTATAATAGTGATATCCTCCATCGATGACAATGGACATTGAATGATTCTTTAACAGGACTAGTGTTTAATTGGCCTATCATTCTTGGTTCTTGGGACACTTCTGCACAATGTTCTACTTATTATCTTCAATTTGCTAGAGCATATGCTTATTCTAAGAATACTTCGATACGCTTGGCATCTCATTTTTGTTGGTATCTTGCTTTTATGCATCAACAGTCTCACTTGAATACTCACAAGAGTGTTCCAAAATTGATGATTAATCCTAACGAGTATTTGACTGTTGCTCAAATGGATGTCTTATATTATTTTGCACAAGATTTTTCTACTAGGTTTATTATCTTGTTGGAAAGGATGTGTTGTTTACAATTTCTTTAGAACGCACCTCTACATTTTGTGGATGAGAATAAGAGCCTGGAACAGCTCAAGCTGAGTATGAAGTTCAAGAGAAAATATATTCATCCTACATAGCCTGTGGAGACTCTCTTGGATGTATTGATCTTTTTCATGAAAATATTTCTATTTGCTCTTCAATTTTTGGGAGCATGTGCCCTTTAGACTACATTGTCTTGTGTCTACACAAGTTTTGTATATGTTCAATGGTGTATATGTGGTGTTTTATCCTTCTTACGTAGAGTTGAAGATGAAGATGGAGCTAATTAAGAAGTTAACTGATAGTGGTTTGTGATTCTATCTAATGGATGGATGCTTATTATACGGAACAAAACTTCTATATCCTTTAAAAGTTTGTCATGCTTTTATGTTTTAAGGCACTGTTAATGGATAAAGGTGTTTTTCTTTCATTGCATTCTTTATTAGATACATGTTATGAGTTGCAATCATGTTATTGAAGATGCTGTGGAAGATCAAGCTGAGCTATATTTTGAAATTTTATTCTCTTTTTCTAAGGTTGCAAGATGAGGACACTCCTTGATTAAGTGTGGGGATATGTTGACTCCTGAAATGCCTTGATTTTTTGGTTGATTTTTTGTTGTTTTTGAGGACTGAATGGTTGGTTTTTTATGGATTTATATGATGATTAGTTGTTTCTGAATTGTTTTAGAGTGTTTTGGATAAGTTTGAATAGGTTTGAGAAGCTCATGTTGTTTTTTATTGGAGATATGATATTATGTTGATGTCCTAATAGTGTTTGATTAGTACTAATTGGTTCTATTGAGCTTCTATTTTGTTTTGTTTTCTTTTCATATGAGAGGATGGAATGATGATTGATGGAGTTTGAGAATTTTTGGAATCTTATTGGTTGATTCTAATGGTTTTGAATGGTCATAGTTGAGCTAAATGCTTTCTGATGACCTTCTGTATGGTATTGTAGATCCTCCGTTGAGCATTTGTAGAGCCTTTGTTTCAGCTTTGTTCTATTTTGTATACCTTTGTAAGTGTTTCATGGGATTAATGTGATTACGGAAGTTTTCCAACCTTGGGAAGAGATGAATAAAAGTTCAAAATAGCTCAAAGATGTAGCTGTGAAAGACTCAAGTGAAGATTGAAGGGATAGTGACACTTTTGAGTTGTGAAAGGACACTATAGTGGATCTGGTGACCTTTCATAGTAGACATACCTCTTGGGAGGGGTATCCAAAACCAAAGAGGAGTTATGGATAATTATTATTGATTATTCCAACGTACCATTGAGAGAGAGTATGTATGAGAGAGTGAGAGATAACCAAATCTACGCAAAACAATGTATCTATCTATGACTTGAGATTGTGAGAGGGACTATAATGAAGATTATGAAACGATTGAAGATGAATGCTATGTGATGATTTCTATTCAAAGCGGAGCATTCCTTTTTGTTCTTTTGTTCTTTTAATGAAGGATATAGAGAATGTGTTGAAGTTTTGTTGTGAGAAATCTATGGGAGGATTGCTATATGAAGTTGCATGAAAATTTGAGAAGATTGGTGTTGTTTTCCTTACTCTGGTCATATAAAATATGAAGAGCATGCTTGTTGATGATATAAGATTGATTTTCTTGCAGTAGATTCTCCATTTTCTTGGTATCTTTCATGGGGCCCCATGTGTGCATAGGTATTAGACACTAAGTCATGATGTAGACACATATTCTCCAATGCATTCATTCTCCTTGTGTAAACATTAGGTGTTTGGATTGCATGGCATAATCTTCAATGCACTTCTTTTCATCAACATAGAATGTTTGAGCACATTGTCGATTGGGTGTATATAATTGGTAGTTTTTGTGTGTACCTTTCTATTAATGGATTCTTGGTGGACAAGGTGTTAATGGCTAAAGGTGGATTCACAAAATGTTATCGATTCACCTAGGTAGTGTGACCGTTGTGCAATCCCCTAAATACATATCATGTGCTTATGATTTCAACACCCCCCTTCAAACTCATGATTGTACATAGCTTTGTGCATGACCATAATTTCAATAGCTTGGTCACCACATGACTTATAGTAGGGATATTCCACTCTTGAGTACCATAGAGACTCATGGACTTATGCTTCCAAGATGATCATAGGACTTCTTTGATTCATCCGTGATGACTCAAAGTTTTGGATGGTTTAGGGGACTCAAGCTTAAACCTTCATAACTTTAGCAAGGGATGATACAACTAAAACTCACAAGGATTTCATGATATGACTTAAGATGATTACAAAAGAGAGTGAACACTTTCTAAAGAACTCCTTCATAAGTTGAAATATCAAAAGGAAACTTCTTATCTCCTTTCTTCTTCTTGAAGGTCACGGTTGGAAAGGGTCTCATGATGCTTTTCTTCTTCAGGCTCTATTTCCTAGTATTGTTCTCCTTCTTCATCACTGTCTTCAACTACCTTCATAAGAAGTGCCATTTGAGCGCTTAATGTGAAAGTAGTATTTCTCATTGTGGCTATATTTGTGACAAAAGTTGAGCAAAAGTCACACACAATGGGATCATTGTGATTAATCTTCTTATTATGACAGTGTGAACTTGGATTTGGTATAGAGGGCCTCATGCTTTGGAGTTTCATTGATCTCTTGTGTAAACTTCAAAATTTTCTCTTCTTGTAGCTTAGGAGAGGGGATGTTTTGATAAGAGTAGCGACCACATGTTCATACTCTTTAGGCAAGGATTCAACTATTTTAGTGTTTCAACCTTTAAAGCTTTTGTATCCAAGTACATACTTGAATCTTCCTGTCTAGAGTAATGAAATTATGTTAAAGGAATACAAACAGTAGTGGATAGCTAGAAGAAGCACCCATGGCAGTTGAATAGAGTGAATATAGAGATATTATTAAGTAATCATTCTTGTGAAGAGATAAACCCCTCTAATGCTACTTATGGCAGCTCAAAATTTAGGTGTATTACAAGGAAAATAAGTAGCATATCTCAAAGTGTAGTAGCAATAGCTCTAGATTTCAAGGTGATACAAGACAACAATACCAACAAATATTTACTAGTAAAGGAGCTAAGTATGTCCCCAATTAAGGCAAATCATTGTTGATAAGATTTGATTTGTTGAATCAACAAAAGGTACTAGCATTCAATGACCATTATAACCATACTAAATAGTAGTAACCACAGATCTATGAAGGAAGAAGTAGTAGAATGCAACAAATTTGAGTGTGATTTCACGTGTGATCTTAGGTATCGGATGGTGCATATTTTGAAATAGGAGTAATGGGAGCCGAGTTGAAAGAAGACTTAGTAGCAGTTAGGTTAAATCACATGCTATATAGCAGTTACCATTTTGTGTTGTCTAGGACTTCATTTGTGTGAAAACAATGGCCATAATTGATCTTGAAGGTCCCTACTAAGAGCATGACCAAAAGCATATACATCTTTAGTTTACTACAGAGAAGATATCATAGTATACAATAATAATCAATAGCTCATTCTTGATTTGATTCATTGATGAATGAAGTAGTAGACTTAAGTAAGATGAGGTAGTTGAAAATTCATCTTAATTATCTTTTGTGGGTAGTACAAAGAAGCTTTAGATCAATAGTAGGAGCTCAAGGATTTGAGAAAGAGGAGCTAGTTGTAGATTTACCTCCATTATCTTTTCTGGGCAATAGAAGGAAGCTTCAGATCAAGAGCAAGAGCTCAAGGATTCATACCTACCACTCATTCATTATGGATCTCACCTATCACTCTCATGTACTTGTGTATCTAGACCACTATTGACATAGCTCAAAAAATGATTGTTCATATACCAATTTTTCTAGTTGTTCTCTTGCATACACTTGTGTTATTCTCTATCTCTGTATCTCACATTTCCTTCACCAAATATAGCACTTTTTTTATTCTATATGGAGATTTCTTGAACTTACATGCCTTGTGTATATAATTGGAAAAAAATTGTGTGGTGTATCTGCAAGCATGGGAAAAGCAATGCAATACAAAAATTTTAGGTATGGTAACTAAGGTGGATGATTACACCATGAGGCATATGATGTGCAATTTGGGTTTGTAGAAGATGACACCCAATTTTGTATATAGGCAGTGATTGCAATAGCTCCTTTATAATAGGAGTAAGAGAGTTGCACCAAGGAAATCATTGAGTGTACACTTTCCACCAAGGTTCAATTCTTGTGTTTGGCTACACCATTTTGTTGAGTGATTGGGAAGAGAGAATCCCCGATAGATATCTTCAACTACGGAAAAGGCATTGAACTCATTGTTGATGTATCCATCACTGTTTTTGGTGCGAAGAAGTGCCTTAGAAATACGTATACTTGGAAAAACCATCAATGAATGTTAGAAAATAATTGTTGCCTATGAGAGATGTGGATTGCATCGTGCTACATAATTTGGAGTGGATTAGATAAACTAAAGTTGAAGTGGAAGATAGAGAGAAAGAATAAGAAAAGTTATTGGCTTTACTCAAAATACATTCTTCACAAAAGTAGATAGGGTGATAGTTTTGGGCAAACCGAGTACAAGTTGATACTTTCTGTATTTGTTGTAGGACATGTTGGGAGATGTGTCCTAAGAGATAATTCCACAATAGATTTTTTTATTGAGATGGTGTGTTCAAGATAGAAGAGAGAGATTTTGATGTGTTATGGGTATTTCCAAGTGGATAGATTTGTATACCTTATGTTTAGGGCAAGTTATAGAAAGTAAATGATCATGTATGTTTTTGGCTTATAGTGTGCAATGATATTTAGAGAATGAGATAAAGATATCATGGGTTGTGAGTTCACCTAAGAAGATCAAGTTTTTATGTAGAGCCAATACATAATATACTCAGTCTAACTCAACTTGTGTACCATTGGGAAATGTGACAAAATTTTCATTATATCCTAGTCCATGTTGGGTGTGGTGATCTCTCATTAGGACATCAAATGGATGAAGGAGATTGCAATAAAAAGATAACCATTAAAAATGACAAGTCATGTGATGAATTACACATGTGTGAAGTTACCAAGTGTGATTGTATTGTGCATAGCCGTGGCTACAAACAATCTAAGTGTAGTGGATGTATCCTCATTGTCATATGTGGATATATTGGAGTAGTGCACATATGCAGGAGGGTGGGTTTTATGAGAAGAGGATCAATGGGATCTAGATTTGGTGGAATATTGTTTTATGGCGTATCTAGAACTGTGACAATAGCCACATTGATTATTGTGGTAGGGACTATTGCACAAATAAGTAGAGATACATGTGAGATGGGCTATCGCCTATGTGATCCACATGCTTGGAAGGTCATCTACAACCATGTCATTTTTTTCCATGAGAGTACAATGCATAAGTAGCTTGAGTAGGTAGTTGAGGTACACACAGTGTGATATCTTAGGAGGAGCCTCCTATTACTGTATAGCTAAGTAAACAACTTGTAGCATAGTTGATGCTCCAGTGGCCCAGGACCATGATGTTAGACAGAAGATACAAGCCCCACATTCTATTTTGTGCTGGTCTACTAGAGATAAATGTTAGCCTCATCGATTTGTGCCCTCTATGGATGGTGAGAGATGCTAGTGAGCCTCTTACCTATGATGAGACCATGCACAGAGGTGATAATCAATATTGGGAGAGGGGAATATAGTTAGAGTATGACTCACTTCTAAAAATTCATTCGTGGAATTTAGTTTCTTTACAAGTGAAAAATGTGATTTACCATACAAGTTGGTATACACATTGAAAAGTACCCCTGGATGCCCCAAGCTAGCCTATAAGGCTAGATTAGTTACTAACAATTTTGAGCAAAAGCATGGTATTGGCTTTGATGAAGTCCTATATCATGTTATTAGGATGACTACCCTACACTTGGTTTTTGCTTTGATTGTGCAGCTAGATCTAGACCTCTATTAGATGGATATCAAGACGATTTTCTTACATGGGGACTTATATGATAAGATTTATATGTAGTAGCCTTAGGGCTTTGAGGGAAAAAACAGGGAACAACTAGTATGAAAATTGAGAAAGATCCTTTATGGCCTTAAGTAGGCACCTTGGAAATGAAGCCACAAGATTGATGCTTTCATGCATTCATAGGGATATACCCATAGTGACATGGATCTGTGTTTATATACAAAGAAGGCCCATAATGGCAACCTTATGATTTCAATACTTTATGTGGATGATATATTGATTGCTGAGAGTGCTCATGATAAACTAGATACCTTGAAATTTTAGCTCAAGAAGATCTTTGAGATTAAGGACATGGGGAAGGTCTCACATATTCTCAGGATACGCATCATGCATAATCACTCTAACGGTCTCGTTTATTTGTCATAGAAGGAGTACATTCAAAAGATTGTTAAGTGATTTCATATGCAGGATGTTAAGCCTATTGATTATCCTTTACCTTCTCATTGAAGGTTAATTACACCGATTGTCCTTAGTTTGATGAGTAAAAGGCAAGATTGCCAAGATCTCTCATGCATATGCTTTTTGGAAGTGAAAGTGGTTCACTGTTTGGAACTATAACGAAGCCCTCAAACAGGATGTGGGAGCTTTTGAGGAGACATTTAGAGGGAGTGATACAATGTTCTACTTAGAGACACGTCAAGGACCACATATTATACTTCCATGGGTGACAGGGTATAGATGGGAGTCAACTTGCAAGAAGGAGACACACACAAACCACAATAATCGTGGGTCAAGAGGAGTGGCATTGTTATTTAGGGAGGAGCTATAGCAGATGATCTAGGTAGTCCACAGAGATGAGCATGCCAAATACACGTGGGTGAGAGTGCATGGTGAGAAACACACTTTTTATATTGCCATATGCTATTTCCCCCCTCTGACATCATGATACACCCCACCCAAGGAGCACTATATGTGTCTTTGGATGAGGATATTTAGGAATTCTCGAATGAGGGAGATATCTTGCTAGGAGACTTTAATGCCAGGATAGCCTCCCATAAAGTGTCTTGCTTTGATGCATCTGAGGAGATGCTATAAGAGCACAATCTGTCAGAGCTACAGCTAGAGAGGACATCTCAGGATATGGGGGAAGTCATCGAATATGGGAGATACCTTGTGGTGGTGGGCACATCACACAGGCTAGCTATTCTCAATGGCTTGGATTAGTAACCAAAAACCCCATCCATGCTAGAGATTTGGTGGTAGGATTCCTAGCTTACATGTTTAACAAAGCCATGTGTGAAGGCCTACTAGAGAGCTGGAGCATGAATACTATTGCGTCTATCTTCAAGTCAAGGGACCTTGCTTTACCCAGTAACTATTAGACTATCATGTTTGGGCATACATTGGCTAAGCTATATGCTTCCATCCTTGAGCATGAGTTAAGCAGGGAGGTAAGGATGTGGGGTCTTAAAGCACATGGACAAGCTAGCTTTAGAAGAGGCTTCTCCACAATGCATCACATCCTCACACTCAGAGTGATCATTGAGGATGGAAGGGCCCATGGTTGACAAACCTACTATTACTTTATGGACTTCCACAAAGCATTTGACACACTACCAATAGATATGTTGATACATAGATTGCATGCCATGGGAGTACCACAAGAGCTCAGTTGGGGTATGTTAGCACTGCATGAGAGGGTTGTGGGAAAAGTATGGATACCTGAGGACCTCTCAACACCTATTTACTCCACCATTTGGATGAAGCAATGATGCCCCCTCTCTTTGACATTATTTGGCATGTACATTGATGGGATTGTTAATTATATTTCACAGGAAGGAGATAGAAGAGCTCCATTAATTGGCACCTGGATACCTCTCCTATTGTATGCATATGGAATTATGTTGATAGGTGACTCTCCAAAGGGAGACACTTGGATACATTGCACTCCTATACTTTGGATAGTGGGCTTTCAATGAACCTTGGTAAAACAAAGCACCACAGTGGGTTAGGAGATCAACACCTAAATTCACAAATGGACCTTAGGAGCTAGAGTATGGGACTCTTATATATACCTAGGAGTCTTATTCATAGGGCCCACTTTTTCTATGCGAGATGCATCAAACACTAGAAGACTGGCTCGCAGATACACAACACTAGGTAGTTTGGATAGAATGTGCTCATAGTTGTAGTTCCAAGAACCCTACATTTAGCTATGGCTCTTCAATGCACTAGTCACATCCACACTACTCTATGGAGTATAGATATAGGGGACTAGTATTGACCACCATATCAGATCAGGGCACATTATGATGGATAGAGGTGGATGGAGAGACCCTTAGTGTCCATGATATCCAAGATGATCAGATGTAAGGCCTGTTTAGGGTAAAGGTGCCTCTGCCTAGCCGCCCGTGTATTACTACACTGACAGTACCCGCCATTGCACACTACAGCTAGTGAGCGCTCGTCACTATCACTTTATTCTTTATTCTTTTAGTAACAGTTTGAATAAAGGAAGACCCGGTCGCACATTGTGATTGTTGGAGTTCCCATTTGGTCTCTCTCTCTCTCTTTCTTGCTCTTGCTCTCTCCTCATAACTCTTCCAAGAAAGCTTTGATCCTTCTCCCCTTTCAACTGGTATCAGATTATGGATTCACGACTACTCGAGCTTGGTTTGTGGCTTCTTCAGCTTCCTATTGATTACCTACACTCATTGGGTCTCCTTCCCGGCAGCCATAGCCGATTGTCCCAAGCTCGCATCACTCCCTAGCTTTCGGAGCACCTACCCGGTCCATTTGGGCACCCTCAAGGTATTTATTCAGAGGTATTAGAGATCTCTTTTGTTATTTTACTTCATTCCATAGGTTTTGGAAGGAGGGCAGCCATGTCCTCTCGCTTCTTGTGATGCCTACTCTCTACTGGTGACTTTGCCCTTTAGAGGGAGCTCCTGGGGGTCCTTGACTGCTCCCCCAACCTTTCCTTGACCTTGCCCAACCCTTCCACAAGCCCTAGATCAATTTGGGCCAACTTGAAGTCCTGCAAAAAAATTGGTTTTTACTTTAGCCCTCCCTTGGCACTCATTGGCAGCATGAAAACACTTCATTTGGTACTTGGGAACACCCCCTTGATGCTTGACATTGGTGGTTATCATTGGCATTGATTTGTGGAATGATTTTCCTTAGTCTAGGACTATTTCCCATAGTCCACAGGCAGCCACAAACAGTGTTACATCACTACTTTATGTTTATGGTTGGTTGGCATTGACATTGGTTGCTTGGTTGGTGGTCCTAAATACGCCCTGAATGCTAGGGGAATGTATGCCTATGATGTGAGATGATTTTGGGACTGAATTTAAGTAGTCACTGACTATTTTACATAGTCCACATGCAGCCCAAAACATGGAAGCCATCTGTCATTGCACTTTATGCTCATGCTACATAGTCATTTGATGCCCGATTATGCCTAGTTGGTGCCTATACATATGGGAAAGTATGCCTATGGTTTTTCTATGGTTTTGAGATTGGATTGACCCACTCTTTGCTTAGTTTTGGACTTTTATTTGCTGCTGGAATATTCAAGGTTGAAGCTTATTTGCTTATGTTTGGATATGCATGTTAGATTCGAGGTATGTCTTGGATGTATACATTGATGTAGTGACTCTCTAGGATCGACATAGAGCTTGGATTTGCTCTTGAATAATTGAGTGAGCTCACTTCACATAGCATTGGGATCTTCATCTCTGATGTACTTATGGCATGTACTTTGCTTATGCTTGACCGGTCTTGACATGCTTGGCCTATGCCACTACTACATGCCCATTACATTGTTTGGAGTTGGATGCTACTGAGCCTTGATTTGGCTTGACATTTGATTGCCCGGAGCTTACTTTGGCTATTTCTTAGCTTGCCAAAGTTACATTTTGGATGTAATTGATGTCTATGGATGCTATGTATGGATGCTACATGGCCTATATGCTCATGAGGCCTTATTGATGCTTGATCTTGGATCTTCTGGCATTGGTGCTATCATATGCCCTTGTTGAGCTTCTTTGCTTGATATTTACAGCTTTTTGCCAGTGGAAGCGTCTTGATATGCTTGATAGACATTAAGTAGACAGTTTATGCTACTTGAGCATTCGGATACTTGAGACTGGGATCTTCACTTGGATGTTGCATGGTGATATGCGGTGGTCCTCATAGATGTACTTGGGTTGATTTGGGCTTTGCACTCCCTAAGCATACACCTCTTTGTGTTAGGTCTTTCTAGTGTTGTGTACACTTTGCCCTATTATACAAGGGGTGTGACGGCTTATGATGGATTCATTTGGCATGCTTGGGTGTTTGCTTGATGTTCGTATGATTGTCACATGTTGATTTATGCCTGCTTGATGCTGGTTATACTTTGACAGTCAGTGGTTGACTTGGTGCATTCATTTTGCCTATAGTTTGCTCTCATTGTACCTGGCTATAATTTATTACAACAAGCAGTTATGCATGGAATAACGTGGAATTTTCACGCTAAATCATCTCGATTTTATGTACTTTTGATGGTACTTGGTGGGCAGCATCATTGGCTATCAATTTGTCGTCATTTTGCCTTGGTTTTGGTGGTATTTTGGCAGTTTATAGTAGAAAAAAACAAGCAGTTTTGAACCATCTGCACCATTTTGGACTAGAGTATGGCATCTTCTTCTACTGACATTGCTATCTTCAACATCACTAAGCTTGATGGTACGAATTATGCTTACTGGAAGAGCCAAGTTTGGCAGGTATTGGTGCAAAAATCACAAATAAAGCCACTAAGTATGCATGGCGAGCAGCCTGAAACTATGACTGATGACGAATGGGATGAGCTTGATGAGTTATGCAAGTCCACCCTTATCTTGTCTCTCACTGAATATGTGCATTACAATGTGGTTGAGAAAGCACAGAGTGCTTGGCAACTTTGGGATAAAATTAAGAACCTCTATGATAAGAAAAGTCCAGCAAGTCAGATGTATTGACTAAAGCAACTTATGGACCTACGCATGAAGGAGAATATAACAATGTGTGCTCATTTATTCTCAAGAACTTGACTTCGTAGGGCATTACCTTTAATGATGAGGTTACTCCATTGTTTTTTCTTGGGACTCTGAGTGAGTCACAGGATGTATTCTGCACTCCCTTATGTGCTCTTGCTACTATTTTGAACTTACCTGATGTGGAGAGTGCTCTTCTATAAAAAGAGATCAACCGTAAGAACTTGGATGCCTCTCATGTGTCGCATGCTTTGACAATTAGAGATAGGGATGGTAATGGAAAGAATGACCGTGGGTATGGACATGGCAGAGACTCGCAGAAGTCTAGGTCTAAGTTGCGTGGTAAGTCGTGCAGCAAGTATCGTGGAAGAATTGCTAATGTGACATGTCATCATTGCAGCAAGAAGGGTCACATATTCCCATAGTGTCATGAGTTGGGCAATGAGAAGCGCAAAGAGAAGGGGAAAGACAAAGTACAAGAAAAGTCCTCTGATCGTAGCATGATACCTACGAAATCTAGTGTAAAAATAGAGAAAATCAATGTCATGCAAATTGATGACTCCGATAGAGAGTACATACTTGCAGCTAGTTCTTGTGATGCTACACCGTTGACCAAGGTTCACTCTATGTATGCATAGTGCTGGCTTTTGGATTATGGTGCTTCATTTCATGTTACACCATGTTGCGAGTGGTGTCACTCCTACTGCACTATCTCTGGTTCAGTTTGCTTGGGTGATGATATGTCACTTGCTATTATTGGCATTGGGGATGTACGACTGCAATTCTCTAATGGCGGTACTTTTTTGTTATAGGATATATGTCATGTACATGTGCTTACACGTAGTCTTATGTATGCAGGGCAGCTTGATGATGTTGTATTTCATGTTTCATTTGGGGATTCTGCTTCGAAGATCACCCGTGGTGGCAGACTTGTGCTTGCTAGAGGTGCCAAGGCTGGTAGTCTCTATCCTATTGTAATTGATGGGTCCTTTGTTGACCATGTTTTGTCAGTCAGCTCTATCCCACATGTATCTCTTTGGCATGCCCATTTGGGCCCCATATCCTTGAAGGGAATGAAAATGCTTTCTGGTTTGCAGTACTTACCGCCCCTTGACTATGAATGTTTTGATTCATGTGAGCATTTTCTTTACGCAGTATGCTTAGCCATGAAGGACTACCACAGAGTTTTTGGGCTGAAGCAATCAGTACAGCTGTGCATATCATAAATAGATCACCTTCTAGTAGTGGTTTGGATTTCGAGGTTGCAGAGGAGGTATGGACTGGGAAACCTCCATCTTATGTGCATCTACGTGTCTTTGTATGTGAGGCCTTTTGCCATGTGCCCAAGGACAAGTGGACTAAGTTGATCCTAAGAGTGCCAAATGCATTTTCCTTGGCTATGGAGATGCAGTCGAGATGGGTTACTGCCTTTGGGATCTGCAGGCGTGGAAAGTCATCTGCAGCCATGATGTAGTCTTCCATGAAGACAAGATGCATAGGCAGCCTAAGAAGGTGGTCGAGATACACAAGGTTATATTCTAGGAGGAGCCATGTGCTCCAGTCCATCCTGCACAGCCAGATGATCAGGGTGCAACAGTAGTTGGTACACATGGCCAGGGTGTTGGATAGGCAGCAGAGCCTCGGTCTACTAGAGATAAATGTCCACCTGATAAGTTTGAGCCCTAGATGCATTATGTCTTGGTTACATATGTAAGAGAACCTCTCATCTATGATGAGGCTATGCACAGGGGTGATAGTAACTCCTGGGAGAGGGCTATGGTGTCTGAGATAGACTCCTTGCATAAGATTATGACTTCGGATTTGGTTGCATTGCCTTAGGGCAAGAAGGATTTGCCATGCAAATGGGTATACAAGCTGAAAAGTACCTTGGTAATCCCAATCCAGCTTATAAGGCAAGAATTGTTGCTAAGGGTTTTAAACAGGAGCATGGAGTTGACTTTGATGAAGTCTTTTCTCCTCTGGTCAAGATGACCACCCTACGCTTGGTTTTAGCCTTAGTCGTGCAGCTTGACTTGGACATGTATCTAATGGATGTCAAGACTATATTCTTGCATGGGGATTTGCATATGATGAGATAAACATGGAGTAGCCTAAGGGCTTTGCAGAATCTGGTAGGGAGCACCTATTGTGCAAGTTGAAGAAAAGTCTTTATGGCTTGAAGCAGGCACCTAGGGAGTGGTATCATAAGTTTGATGCCTTTATGAAGTCGCAGGGCTACATGAGGAGTGCTATGAATTCGTGTCTTTACACGAATAAAGCCCGTGATGGCTCATTGCTTATTTCGGTACTTTATGTGGATAATATGCTTTGATAGCAGGGAAAGCTCATGATGAGGTGGATGCTCTTAAATCTCAGCTAGAGAAGAGCTTTGAGATGAAGGATTTGGGACAGGCCTCTCACATTCTTGGTATGCGCATTAAGCGCGATAGGCATCAAGGATTGCTCTACCTTTCATAGAGGGAGTACATTCATAAATTCATTGAGCATTTTCGCATGCAAGATGTGAAGCCTATTGGCTGTCCATTACCTCCTTATGTGAAGGTCTCATAGGCCGATTGTCCGAAGACAGATGAGCAAAGGGCCGAGATGGCCAAGATCGCTTATGCATCAGCCATGGGTAGTTTGATGTATGCCATGATAGCCACTTGTCCAGATATTACCTTTGCAATTGGTGTTGCGGCACGCTATATGGATACACCTGGCAAGAAGCATTGGGATATAGTGAAGGGTATCATGAGATACTTGAAGGGCACAACAAATATGTGTATTTGCTATGGCCGCTAGAATATAGGAGTTGTGGGGTACACAAACTCCGATTATGCAGGACATGCAGATAGTAGGAAGTCCATCTGGCTATGTATTCACCTATGCTAGAGGTGCTATCTCTTGGATGTCCAAGGTTCAGAAGTGTACGGCTCTCTCTACCACAGAGGCCGAGTATATTGCAACTACTAAGGCTTACAAGGAGACCGAGTGTGTTTCAACCACTAACCTTGGGATCGGTACTATACCTATGCTGGATTCGGATTCTATGAGTGCTATTCAGCTAGCCAAGAATCTGATCTTCCATGCAAAGACAAAACACATTGAGGTGAGGTATCATTTCATACGTGGGGTCATAGAGGACAGGTTTGTTGACCTTGTCAAGATCTCCACTAATGAAAATCCTACAGATCCGCTCACGAAAAGCCCTCGGGTAAGTTACTCATCAATATATGTGTACATCATGTGGGCTCAAAATAAGGTGTTTTTAAAATATCATTTTTATAGATTTTTTACATACAGAAGGGTGTAATATAAGGGGATTATTTACAGATTGAATAGAAAAGGGTTATGTTTTATTCATGAAAAATTCACAAATAAGGATATTTACAAATAGGCCTTGAACACACATGATATAGAGGATATATATATTATAACTTCTCGAAGGAAAAGCCTCACTACTGAGCGCTTTGCCTTCCTTAGGAGATTCTGGGCATTGGATGAGATGACGTTTTTCCTCATCCTGTTGTACGTGTGTACATTGTACTGTCTCTTCTTTTTCTTTTCACTCCTCAGTGGGGCAGATTTTCCTTTAACTGGGAGGTTGTTGGGGGTAAAGGTACCTTTGCCTAGCTGCCCATGTATTACTACACTGAGAGCACCCGCCACTGCACACTGCAAGTGGTGGCCGCCCATCACCGTCACTTTATTCTTTATTCTTTTAGTGAAAATTTGAATAAAGAAAGGCCCGATCACACATTGTGACTATTGGAGTTCCCATTTGGTATCTCTCTCTTTCTTGCTCTTGCTCTCGCACCATAGGTTTTCCAAGCAAGCTTCAATCCTTCTCATCTTTCAAGGCCTTAGTTCCACATAAGATCAGTAGAGCTAAGCTAGCAGCTACACTGATTGTGGTAGAGGCCCTCACTCGATCGATCGCCTGCATACATTTCCTATGGGACTGACCTAGATACAAATATGCAAGGTTGGCTCTTGAGTGCTTTGGGAAGCTTGCCAGAGAGGTGATACTTCATGTTGGTATGCAAAGATGCTGGCATGGTTTGAGCTACATGGCTTTAGCATGGATAAGTTACCCCCCTCCTAGTACTCCCTTGATGCACCATCTCTTAATTTGAGCAAGTTAGAGATTCACAAGATCATCAAGATGGATCTTACCCAATTGGATATCAGGTGGACGTGGTTGATGCCATGGCAGGAGCTAGGGACAAAGATGGCTTTCTATTGCGAGCATATTCTTTGTACTATAGATGATGGATTTATTGTTGGCTCAAGATACATTGCGACCCACCTTTCCCATGGGATCAGATATACTATTGGCTAGTTGTGCACCTCCTCACATTAGCTAGAGATTGAGACTTGACATATATAGATCCATCCCACCAGAAGAGTGCATATACTAGATTATACGTCAATTACAGCCAGAGATAGAGGAGCATTATATCTTCCACTACTTGACCTATTATGAGATCCATGGTTATTTCCAATGTCTCTTTTAGAGACAGATTTGGACCATTGTCCAAAGTCATGGATTTTACCGATTAGCAATGCCTTGGCCATTTTCTCCTTGAGATACAATGGCTTCATGACATGCGTCTCATAATTACATCTACTCCACGACACCAAGGCCCTTTATAAAGGCAATTCACAAACTTCTTTGCATAGGATATAAGGAGACTTCCACACAATTACAGCCCCAGTCCACACAAGAGATTATCTGATTGCCATAGTCCACACACAAACAAGGAGTATTGATTGATCAGGCCATTCAACTTAGTTGATTAGGACATCCTAGGTCTCGACACAAACACCGACGACATCTTCATAGGCAGATACAGGGGATTATTGCTCTAGCTAGAGCTAGGCCCTCCATACCTACATGAGATTGTACCATCTAGAGCTCATTGTTACTAGATAGAGGTATATGTTTTACAAATAGCCAGAGTTAGTTTCCTTTCTTATTTTTCTTTGTGCTACATAATTTGCCCAGACAGTTATACCATTATACACATGGTGCACAGATTGGTCGGTGTATGCATGCGTAGTGAGCGTCAGAAGGTCCCCAAGAACAAAAGAACTCTACTTTTTACACAAAAACCAATGAAGAAAGCTTGCATGACATGAATAAGAGACCAATTGGGTGCAATCTCCCCCCATGCCTTGTGTGAATGCTCAACAAAGCATGTATTTTATATATTATTTATCTTCAAGCTCAAATAATAGCCCAATTTACAAAATAGCACGCTTTAGCTTTTGTGTTTGCTTTTGTGCCACTAAAGAATTAAAGCTATTGGGCGCCCAAGAAGTCAGGTGGTACCCAAATACAATGTTCAATACAAGTATTTAAATCGTGTGCCCATGTGCATACAAAAATAATAAATAAATATCAAGAGCTTTAATAAATAAGCGCGACAAAATATAGGTGCCATGTCTAAGATATGCGCCCATAAAAAATTAATGATAATTTGAATACACGCTATCCTCCAATGCTTCCCAATGCCACCGCTGCTAGCTCTACACATCAATTGAAGCATTCACAATTGTTAGAAAAATAGTACAATTAAACCGACAAAAGTAAAAACCTAGCAGTCTTCAGCTACAAAAATAAATTGGTTAGAAATCAATCCTAACCTTAATTTATTACAAGTGCGTACTCAAAACTCATAAACGTTTATTAATTTAAATATGTATTTTTCAGAATCACTCACTATGGAATCACCCACTTACACATTAAATTAACAAAATGCCCGAAAAGGATAGGCGTCCCCATTGACTTTTCGCACAAAGAATCCACTTTGTGTATGAGCCCCGGTAATAAAATTTTACGGAATCCACCGCAAAACCTCACGAAATCCACCGTGGAATATGCCTCCTGGCATCATACCCCTGGGATGGGATAGCAATCGTCCTCAATTACTATTAGCTCAATGTGGAGCTAACAGTGTGGGAAAAGCACTTAGGTCTCTAGCATGCATCCATTGGGCCTCTTCAATAGGATGATTTTTAAACTTGACCAAATATCTAGAATATCTACGACCACTTCTAGTGGTCATAAAGTCAATATCTATAATAGTTTCAGGCTCAAGGATTTCAATCTTATCATCTAGCAAAGGAGGGCTTTCATAAACAGGGTGTATAGGTAATTGGCCTCTAAAAGGTCATAATAAACTGATATGGAAAGTGTTGTGGATTTTCCAATGTTGTGGTAGTTCTAGTTTAAATGCATTGTCATTGATTTTGTGTATGATCTTGAATGGTCCATAAAATCTAGGCGCTAATTTGACAACTGGGTGTTTATCTACACTTTGTAATCTGCGTTTTTCAGTTCGTAACCAAACATAATCATCAACTTTAAAATTCATAGCCTGTCTTTTCTTGTTTTCTTGTTTTGTGTATGATTGCTAGGCTTTGGCAATCATATCTTTAACTTCATCAAAAATAGTAGCATGCATGTTAGCAATATCATCATCATTTTGAATTTTGTTTGCTAATGATGTAACAGGTGTAGGCAATCGATATCCATAAATAGCTTCAAATGGTGCTTTATTTGTAGTTATATGTGGTGTGTTATTATATGTAAACTGAAGTAAATGTAGATATGTATCCCATGTATGTGGTTTTGAAATGGTGTAAGCACGCAAAAGATCTAAAATAGTAATGTTAGTAGCTTTTGTTTGACCATTTGTTTCAAGATGAAATGTAGATGAAAAATCAATATTTGTTCCTAAGTTAGCAAACAAAGTAATCCAAAAATTATTACAAAATCTAGAATCACGATCAGAAATAATGACTTTTGGTAAATCATGGTTAGTGAAAACAGTTTTTAAAAACAATTGAGCAACTTGAGATGCAGTTAAAGTTTTCTTGCATGGAATAAAATATGCTTGTTTACTAAACTTGTCTACAATAGTCCAAATCATATCATGATTAGCTTTAGTGTTAGGTAAACCAGTGATAAAATCCATTGAAATTTGTTCCCATGGGCGTGATGGAATGGATAATAGCATTAGTAAACCATATTGTTTACCATGGTGTCTTTTACTCGTTGAAAAATTAAGCATTCAGATACAAAGTTAGATACATCAGTGTCCATATGTGGCCAATAAAAATCTTCATTCAATGTACGCAAAGTAGATATAATTCCTATATGACCTTGATATGGAGGACAATGAATTTCATGCAAAACGAATGATCAAAATGGAACTGTCACACATAATCTTTTTTCATAAAACATAAATCCATTAGTGTAAGACAATGAATCAATAGGAATCCAATTATTTGCAACTAGTTTATTCCAATCAGCTTGAAAAGTAGGATCCTGATGATAAGGATCTTTCATAGAAATAAGGAAATCAAATGATATGACATAAATATTTTGAATTGTCGGTCTTCTACTTAAAGCATCAGCAACAACATTCTCGTTTTCAGGTTGATATTGTATAAGGGGATGAAAACTTTGAATAAAAGCGGCCCATTTAATGTGTCGCTCAGATATTTGTGGTTGACTAAGGAGATGTCTAATGCTTTGTTGGTCAGCTTTGATCATGAATTCAGATCCCATTAAATAATGTTTCCATTAACGTAAGGCTTGTACTATGGCTAGCAATTATTTGTCATAGGTAGAATATTTAAGTTCAGATGGTTTGAGTTTGTAGCTAGAGTAAGCTGTGGGATGAGAATCTTGCATAAGGACTGCTCCTATTCCAGATGCACTAGCGTCAGTAACTACTAAAAAGAATGGTCTATTGAAGTCAGGTAATTGTAATACAAGAGCATAAGTTAAAGCATGTTTCAGCAAATCAAAGGACTTTTGTTGATTGTCATACCAATTATACACAATACTCTTCTTTAAGAGTTTTGGCAAAGGTAATGCAAGTAATGAAAAATTCCTCACAAAATTTCTGTAAAAGCTGGCAAGACCTAGAAAAGAACGTAATTCATGCATATTTTTTGGTATCGGCCAATTTAAAATTGCTTCTATCTTTTTAGGGTCGACTTTAATACCTTCTGATGAAATAATATATCCTAGATATTCAATTTCTATTTGGAAGAATTCACTCTTTTTTGGATTAGCATATAATTGATTGTCTTTTAATAACTTAAAAACTAAAGACAAATGTTCATAATGCTCATTCTCATTTTTACTGAAAACTAATATATCATCAAAGAAAACAATGACACAATGTTGATGTTTCAGAAATATGCAATTCATCATACGATTGAATGTGGCTGGTGCATTAGTTAAACCGAAAGGCATAACCAAAAATTCATAGTGTCCAAATTGTGTTCTAAATGCAGTTTTGAATATATCAGATTTGTCCAGTCTTACTTGATGATATCCAAATTTAAGATCTATCTTACTGAATATGGCAGATCCTTGTAGCTTATCCATAAGATCATCTATCCTAGGAATTGGATATCTATTCTTAACAATAATTTTATTTAGGGCACGATAATCAATGCACATGCGATAAGTATTATTTTTCTTTTTTACTAATAAAACAGGTGCACCAAATGGAGAACTACTAGATCTAATTAATCCTCTGTTAAGCAATTCTTCTATTTGGTTTTGAATTTCTTTCTGTTCAATTTGGTTATGTCTATATGGTGATTTACATGGTGGTTGTGTTCCAAGAATTAAATCTATCTTATGATCTTCAGGTCGTGAAGTTGGTAATCCAGGTGGTAAATTAGCAGACAAAACAATCTTGAAATTGGGCAAGAAATTGTGTATGCCTAGGATGCATCTGTTTTTCTTTAGCTTGAAGTTCATTCACCCATATTAAATAGGATTTGCTACTTTTACGTAATGCACGTTTAGCCTGAGTATGAGTAAGGAATGGAAAATTATTGGAAGCATGCATACCATGCAATGTGATTTGTTTTCCTTGAAAAGAGATTTTAATTGAATGCGTAGACTAATCTATATCATGATTGTATTGATGATGCCAGGGCATTCCTAAGATAATGTCACTAGACTGCAAAGGTAAAACTAAGAAATTTCTTCATTTAGTATATTTACCAATTTTAATTTCTAAATTATGCACCTTTTGTGTTCCATTATATCTCGTACCTAAGAATGCAACCTTGATGCGATAATGTGTAGAAACAGTTTATAAATTCAATTCTTTGACTAATTTTGCAGAAATAAAGTCATGTGTGCTCCCATCATCATGTAAAATAGTCTTTTCTTTACCATTCACAAAACATTTCATTGTTCCCATCATCAATATAATCGTTTGTATAAAATCGTCACAAAAACTGTCGTTCTTTGCATCGCTATTTGAGTAATAAAGAATGGGGAGTTAGCATACCTGGGAAAGTATCAGATGTAGTACCAATGTCGTCATCCTCTTCCGTAAAGTCTGGCATTTCCTCACGTTCTTCATCTTCGATTGCTCCTAGATAATTAATATGGATGGATTGCTTTTTAGATTGGAAATTGGATGCTAGATATCCAAGTTGATGGCATTTGTAACAAACTATGGGTTTTGCTTTAGATACATTATTGGTAATGGCAGGAAGCTTAGGAATGTTGGGATTTGACTGTGGGGATGGCTTAGGGTTTGGATTTGTGTTAGATGGCAAGGCAGGTGGTTGTGTCCAAGATTTACGGAATGAAGATGGAAGAAAACGACTTTGATTGAATCTTCGAAAATTTGAATTGAATTGTTTGGAACCAAAGTTACCATTAGTTGGGAATTGTTGTGGTCGCTTGTCTCGTCCGCGAATTTTATCTTCAGTGTCATGGGCCAAGGAAATTGTATCTTCAAGGGTTGTTGGCTTGAACATATTGACTTTCATATAAAAATGTCCAAGTAGGCCAGACATAAACTTGCGTTTATGAGTTGCTTCAGGTACATCTTCAAGCATACGTAGTTGCAATAGGGCATTCCAAAAATGTTCAGTGTATTGGGAAATAGGTTTGCGATCTCTTTGTTGTAGAAGATCCCATTGCTTGATGGCTTTTTCGTGGAATTGGGGAGGAAGGAAATTCTGCAAAAAAATCTTTTGGAAAGTCTCCCAAGTAGTGGGACAATCAACACTCTTGCGGACCACAGTCCACCATAAAGATGCTTGGTCAACTAAATGGTTAGTGACACATTTAATTTTGTCTTTCTCAGCATATGTTTCTTCATGGAAATAATCATCAAATTGACTAATAAAAGCAAGTACAGTCTTTCCATAGTGTGATCCATTGAAAGTACGAAATTTGAAGTTTCTTTTACTTATCTTTGTTTCTTTGCAAATGGATTGGGCTTCAAGTGTCGCATTGATGGTACGTCTTATAAGATCTTCAGGTTGCGATCCATCTTGGTCGGTTGTAGATCGTTGTAGATTGGCCAATTGAACTTGCAAAGCTTGTCGGGCTATTTGTTCCTCTTGTAGCTGCATCATAATCAAATCCAACTTTTGCTCCATTGTTGGTTCGGGTAAATCACCTTCAACCATAAGATCTTCCATAGTTTGATCAGTCATCCTGCAAAATTCCAAAAGACCTCACACACTCGAAACCTTGTTAGCGGGATGAGCATGTTAAGATTGTAAGAGAGAAGGAAGGAGTCTCACTTGTAGCTTTCTTGCTTGCACAATGGGGGAATACACACAAGGTGGAGGCTGAAAACAGTTTTCCTCTTCTTAGTTGTGTAAGCCAAAAAGAACTCTAGTACAAAGAAATAGAAGAACCCTATATATGGGTCTCAAACCAAACTCAACGAACTAAGGTGGCATACTAACTAAGCCACGAACTAGAGTAGATAAGGATAGATGTCATCTAGCTATTATTCATGGGCAGCGTACCAACCGCATCTACAGCTAACAAGTCGGTGACATAAATGCACAACGGTCGCCCTGGCATATCACAAGTGGAGCTCGATATCTCAACACTTCCCCTCGAGCTCAATCCCAATTCCTACACACCAAGCAGGTCTCTGAACTTGCGCAGCTTCTCTGCGCCCAATGCCTTCGTAAATATGTCAGCTACCTAATCCTCTGTGCTGACATAAACTAGATCAATAAGACCTAGCAAAACCCTCTCTCGCACATAGTGATAATGCACCTCAATGTGCTTTGTTCTAGCATGATAGACTGGGTTATTTGCCAAGTGTATACTACTCATGTTGTCACAATAAATGACAATTGGCCCATCTGTAGGCTGATGCATATCATAAAGTAGCTTATGCAACCAAGCTACCTCACATGCAGCCATTGCTACACCCCTGTACTCAGCCTCTGTGCTCGACAAGGCAACTGTGGGCTGTTTCTTGTTGCTCCAAGTGACTACAGCACTCCCAAAAGAGAACACATATCCACTAGTAGATCGTCTATTAGAAATACTACCAGCCCAATCAGCATCAGTGTATCCATGCAACTGTATCTAAACCCTAGTCTCATAAAATAGTCCATATTGCAATGTGGACTTCACATACCTGAGTATGCATCTAGCCACATCCAAATGCGGTTTCCTTGGAACCTGCATAAACTGACTTACCAATCCAACAGCATAGCTCAAATCTGGCCTGGTAATAGTCATATAAATCAAACTTCCTACTATGCGTTTGTACATAGTAGGGTCTTCCAGAAGCTCACCTGCATCTACACTCAGCTTCACATTCTGCTCCAAAGGAACTGAAATAGGCTTATAGCCTGTCATCCCATATTTGGACAGCATGTCCAATCCATACTACCTCTGCAAGAGCCATATCCCACTTAGTGATCTAATCACCTCAATGCCCAAGAAATAACGTAGGTCTCCCAAATCCTTCATTTCAAACTTCTGCTTCAATAGCATTTTCACATGAAGAATATCTTCATCACTGTCACATGTGATAATCAAATCATCAACATAAATGACAAGCAGCATAATACCTCTCTGTTTTTCTCACATAAAGTGAGAAATCTGCCTTGGAAATCTGAAAGCCAATAGTGACAAGATACTGTCTTATCTTGTCAAACCATGCTCTAGGTGCTTGCTTCAAGCCATACAAGGCTTTCTTCAACCTGCAAACAAACTCAGGATAAACAGCATGCACATAACCTAGTGGCTGCTCCATATAGACCTCTTCTTGCAAATCACCATGCAAGAAGGTGTTCTTTACATCCATCTGATGTAAAGACCATCCCTTTGATGCAGCCATAGCAATGACTGCTCTTACAGTTGCCATCCTTGCAACCAGACTGAATGTTTCTTTATAATCAATGCTATATGCTTGTGCATACCCCTTGACTACTAATCTTACCTTGTATCTATTCACAGAACCATCTGCATTGTGTTTCACCTTATAAATCCACTTACAACCAATTGCATTCTTATCTTTAGGCAAAGGTACCAATTCCCATGTAGCATTTGCTTCCAAGGCATCCATTTCTTCATCCATGGCTTTCTCCCATTTTTCTTTTCCCATGGCTTGCTCAAAAGAAGTGGGTTCTGGTTCATGTATCACTTTGACCACATAGGCATAGTGAATGGCTGTAAATCCATCATATTTCAGCCTATCCACAAGATACTTAGCTCTGGTATACCTGCGCAAAGTAGATTCACTCCCAGGTGCTCTCAAAAAATTCCTAGTCTTCCTTACTCCAGGTGTAACAATAGAAGGAATACCTAACTCATCATCAATGCTCTATTCTGAGCCACTGGATTCACCATCCACATAAGAGTGACCTGCATTCACATCAAACATGGGCTGATCTACCTTCTCTTTTCCTTTTCGTGATACATGCATACCACTATCTGCATTGCTTTGAGAAGATTCTCCTAATCTCAATCTTCCTGTCCATGGCAAAGAATGTGAACCACTGCTAGAGGACGCTCTAGGTCCACTAATATCTTGTGACTGCTGCTGTGAATTCTGTGCAGCATTACCATTTTGTCCATCTACATTATCAATCACATTTACTGGTTTATACCAGCTACTCATCTCATCAAAAACAACATCTCTGCTCACTGTAAACTTATGAGTAGAAGGGTTATAGCATCTATACCCTTTTTGCTACAGAGAGTAACCAATAAAGATGCACTTCTCAGCTTTTGGATCCAACTTGGATCTCAACTCATCTGGCACATGAATATAGGCAATGCAACCAAAAATTTTTAAATGAGAAATATTTGGTTTCCTACCAGTATACCTCTCCTCTCATTATCAATCACATTTACTGGTTTATACCAACTACTCATCTCATCAAAAACAACATCTCTACTCACTGTAAACTTACGAGTAGAAGGGTTATAGCATCTATACCCTTTTTGCTACAGAGAGTAACCAATAAAGATACACTTCTCAGCTTTTGGATCCAACTTGGATCTCAACTCATCTGGCACATGAACATAGGCAATGCAACCAAAAATTTTCAAATGAGAAATATCTGGTTTCCCACCAGTATACCTCTCCTCTGGAGTCATCCCATGTATTGCTGCTATGGGAGTCCTATTCATTATGTAGACTGTTGTAGCAACTACTTCAGCCCAGTAAAAATCTGGCAAGCCTTTTTCGTTGAGCATGGCACGAGATACCTCTCCAATATGCCTATTTTTCCTTTCTGCAATTCTATTTTGTTGTGGGGTATGACTACATGAATATTGCTGCTTTATGCCATGCTCATGCAGGAACCTTGCAAAACTCATTTGAGAGGTACTCTCCCCCTCCATTTGACCTTAGGTATTTTATTTGCAGGCCTAGGTTTCTTTTTCAACCATAGCTTTAAGAGTTTTGCAATGCCCAAAAACTTCACTTTTCTTTTTCATAAAATACACCCAAACTTTTTGGCTATAATCATCAATAAAAGTGACAAAATAATGACAACCTCCAAGAGATGCAGCTTTAGTAGTCCACACATCAAAGTGGATTAATTCCAATGGCTTCTTACTCTCTTGAATATGTTTAGGAAATGGTTTCCTTGCCTGTTTCCCAAACTGACAGGCTTCACATACCTTATGCATTTGTGCAACCTTGAATTTAGGCAATCCTGCAACAATATTTTGGGCTTGCATTGATTTAAGTCGATGTACATTAACATGACCAATGCGTTTATGCCAGATATCAATATCTGCAACTACACCGGTCCCATGTACAAACATTGATGCACTCAATTCAGGCATGTCTGCATCCAACATAAACATTCTGTCCTTCTTCTTTCCTTTTGCTATCAAGCGACCTTTATTTTTCATATCCTCAACAAAGCATCCATGAGAATTAAATCTGACCTACAAGCCCTGCTCAACCATTTGACCAACAGAAACTAGGTTCTTGGTGATATTTGGGACATGAAATACATCCGACAGGTATTTCTTTTTCCCATCCTGCATAGACAAATGAATTTTTTCAATCTGCACAATAGGATGTGCAGTATCATCACTAGTCTCCAAAAATCCTGGTTTTTCCATTTTTCTTGCATCATGCATCCATTCTGCATGACATGTCATGTGGTTTGATGCACCTGAGTCAACATACCACACATCGTTGCTTTCTTCTATACTTGTCACAGAATTGGTCATGTGCTGCACCATAAACAAATGCTCATTTCTGTCATCACCCTGTCTACTAGAAGATGCATAATTCCCTTGTTGCAATTTTCCATTCATGATGTCATTCTGCTTTTTATAGCAGTCTTTAGCCATATGACCCATTTTACCATAGTAGTAGCATTCAACATTGCTGTTTGCATTTTGGCCTCTTTGCTATCCACCACGACCTCTTTGGCTCCCCCTGCCTCTAGAGTTACCACGTCCTCCTCCATAGGACAGGTTTTCTTGAGTTTGTTGTATATTCTGATTTCTACCACGGCCTCCAGATCGGCCTCCTCTACCTTTGCCTCTACCTCTTCCAGCATTTGAGTAGAAAACAACTTCTTTTGAAGTTCCTCCTAAAGAAAATGCACCACCATTTCTCTGCTCCTCAGAAATTAGAAGAGCAATCAACTCCTCAAAATCAGGAAATCTTTCATGGACAGAAATCGATGTTCAGAACTGTGCATAATCCTTTCCTAGACCATTCAAGGTCACAGAAACTAAATCATCATCTTCCACTGGCGACCCAATGGAAGCAAGTGTATCTGCAATCTTCTTCACCTTCATGTGGTAGTCATTGATGCTCATACTTTCTCTTTACACATTGTGCAACACTTTCTTGAGCTGCATTTTCCTGGCTTGTGTATTTGTGCTATACATTTTTGGCAAAGTATCCCATGCCTCCTTTGGTGTACTTACATCCTGAATATGCACAATCATAGAGTCTGAAATGCTAATAGACAGCTAGTACATAACTTTCCTGGCTCTCTCATGCCATCCTTTAAATGCCTGCATTTGCTGTTGATTGGGAACATCAGGAAGAACTGGTTATTCTTCATTTCCTGCAACGAATTCCCAATATCCTTTTCCCATAAGGAAATTCATCATTCTAAACTTCCATGCTTGGAAATTGTTCTTGTCAAGCTTTTCAATGACAATCTGTGAAAGAGAATCAGACGCCATTACAGAACACTGTTAAAAATTATGTCGCTGCAAAAGGCGCAGCTTCAGCCTCACAAAGGCAAATCTGCAAAACTGACGAAAGTGGTATTTGACCACACAATCACTTCCTAGTGACGATTTTGCATCAACAGGCAACAAGGATGATTCAAAAAAATGAAAGCAACACTGGTCCTCTTACCAAAACACCGCGAACTTGGTTTGCTTTCTTAAGCTTCTTACCATGAACAAGGCTCTGATACCATGTCAAGATTGTGGGAGAGAAGGAAGGAGACTCACTTGTAGCTTTCTTGCTTGCACAATGGGAGAATACACACATAGGTGGAGGCTGAAAACAGTTTTCCTCTTCTTAGTTGTGTAAGCCAAAAAGAACTCTAGTACAAAGAAATAGAAGAACCCTATATATGGGTCTCAAACCAAACTCAACTAACTAAGGTGGCATACTAACCGAGCCACGGACTAGAGTAGATAAGGATAGCTGTCATCTAGCTATTATTCATGGGCGGTGTACCAACCGCATCTACAGCTAACAAGTCGGTGACATAAATGCACAACGGTCACCCTAGCATATCACGAGTGGAGCTCGATATCTCAACAGAGCGTAGCTCAAAGGCGGGTTTACAAGGCTTGTATATATATATATATATATATATATATAGGCTTTTGTAGTATTTCTCCTTTACGATTGCGGAATTCGTTGTCACAACCGTCTTCCAAGAAAATAATTATGCATATAGACTGCGTATAGTCTATGTGTGAACTTCTGCTTTTGCTGAAACTAGTTCAGCAAGACTGCAAGTGTAAATAGGGAGGACTTCTTGAGAGTAGTACAGTGAATTGTTGGTGAAGATGACTTTGATGACCTTGAAGACTTGAGAAACTTGGAGAACTTAGAGCTTAAGCTTTAGTGACTAAGCTTAATTTTCGTGGACTAGAGGACGTTTTCGGCCGATTTGAAGACGGCGAGTTCATGCTGCCGCCACGGACGCAGAAATTCGATTAATGAAGCTTTTTAATAAGCTTCTTCTTTGAAGCTTATAACTTATCCCTTAAAGCTTTGAAAGTTTTGAAGGTATGGAGAAACATTTCTTATCTGTATCAATGACTTGATGAAGGAACTATCCGCGTGGTCCTCCACCTACAGAGGTTGGTTCCTCGCGATCTGAGTGTACAGCAGGGGGTTCTTGACTGCCAGGAACACGCTGGTATCGGCCGCTTGCCACGAGACTGACTGTAGAGCTTGATCGTTCCAGGAGCTCTGCCTTCGCGTGAGATGGTAAGCGATTTGAAGCTCTCGATCTCAGTTTCGCTCTGATACCACTGATGCACAGATCGGTCACCGTATGCGCGTGAAGTGAGTGTTAAAAGATCCTCAAGAGCAAAAGAACTCTACTTTTTACACAAAAACCAATGAAGAAAGCTTGCACGACATGAACAAGAGACCAATTGGGTGCAATTTCCCCCATGCCTTGTGTGAGCGCTCCACAAAGCATGTATTTTATGTATTATTCATCTTCAAGCTCAAATAATAGTCCAATTTACAAAATAGCACGCTTTAGCTTTTGTGTTTGCTTTTGTGCCACTAAAGAATTAAAGTTATTGGGCGCCCAAGAAGTCAGGCGGTACCCAAATACAATGTCCAATACAAATATTTAAATTGTGCGCCCATGCACATACAAAAATAATAAATAAATATCAAGCGCTTTCATAAATAAGCACGACAAAATATAAGTGATGTGTCTAAGATACGCGCCCATAAAAAATTAATGATAATTTGAATACATGTTATCCTCCAATGCTTCCCAATGCCACCGCTGCTAGCTCTACACATCAACTAAAGCATTCACAATTGTTAGAAAAATAATACAATTAAACCAACAAAAGTGAATACCTAGCATTCTTCAGGTACAAAAATAAATTGGTTAGAAATCAATCCTAACCTTAATTTATTATGAGTGCGCACTCAAAACTCATAAACGTTTATTAATTTAAATATGTATTTTGTGGAATCACCCGCTATGAAATCACACACTTACACATTAAATTAACAAAACGCCCGAAAAGGATAGACGTCCCCATCGACTTTTCGCACAAAGAATCCACTTTGTGTATGAGCCCCAGTAATAAAATTTTATGGAATCCACCGTAAAACCTCACGGAATCCACCATGGAATATGCCTCCTGGCATCAACACATTATTGTAACTCATGGTCTCATAGGTCATTTTGGCCTTTTCTAGATGTTAATATATCATTTCATCTCTCTCTCTCTCTCTCTCTCTCTCTCTCTCTCTCTCTCTCTCTCACATAAAGGTGGTTGTGAGTTGTGACTAGTGAGCTCAAGGACTAGATTTGAAGTTTGAGATTGGAAGATGGGGGAATAGGGTGGAAAATTGGCCATTTTATAGTTGTAGTTTCCTCATTATTAGAATGATGAGTTTTAGCGTGATAACTTATATGTGCTCTCTGTAATATGTATATATGAATGTGTGGGTGTGTGTGTGTATAAAAACCTATAGATTTAAAACTAACCATAAAAAGAATTGCTTATCAAAATTTGATAATACTAAATACCCAAGTTTTCACAAAAAGTAGTTAAAATCTTTCAACAACCTTGAATTCTAAGGTACCCAAAACCTATAAATTTAAAAATTACAAGTAAAATCTTGAAATTTTGGTGGGATTACACTAAACCTGGGTTTTTTTCCAGCTGGGACCACAACCAAATTCAAAAGCTTGGATTGGATGAAGCCAACCGTCCCATTCTTTGAATTAAAAAAAGTTAGCGCTTGGCCCAAGAGCCAAGGTAACGAGCAACAATTATACTAAAAGTGCAAGTAGCAGCCTGAAGGACGCGCCTGGCCCAAAAGCCAACAATTACACTAAAAGCGGAAGTAGAGGGAGCAGGGACGCGGACCGCGGTTGCTTTTGGCGCTTACAGTTTCGCCTTCGGAGTTCGAAAAGCGGCCGAATTTCCTTCCCGGCTTCCGACTTCGTAAAAGTATTAATAGGGGAGACTCGAGCGAGGCCGGCGCAGAAGCGCAGAGAGGGCAGACACAAGAGAAGCACGAGCACCGCACGACACACTCACGCGCAGACACACAAGACCGAAGCTCGAAAGCGGAAACTCAATTCACCGACGACGAATATTGACGATGGCAAGCGCGACGCTTCCGCTGCCAGCCAAGGCCCTTCGTCGTCTTCTTCTCCAGCTTGTTCTTGTTGCACTTACAGTCCTCTCGGCGCATGAGGGCTGCCAGGCTGCCAGGCGCCTGGGACCGCAAGCAAGTTCAGTTATGTCGATAGGCAGATCGCAGGAGGAGGCCGATCCAGCTCATGCGGCGCCAGCTCTAACCAGACGTAGCAGTGCCTTAGCACATTCATCAATATCATCTGCGCCGCCATGCCCCGCCAGCAGCTTCTCTCCCGTGTTGGCCTTCGGCGACTCCACCACCGACACCGGCAACAATCCAGGCTCGATCGCTTCCAGCCTCCCCTACGGCTCCACCTTCTTCCACGAGGCCACGGGTCGCTGGAGCGACGGCAGGCTCATGGTCGACTTCCTGTGCCAGGCTCTCGGGGTGCCTCTGCTGCCCGCTCACCTCCGCGTACAGCAGCAGAACACCACCAGCAGCAGTAGTACTACGGCAGCTGCACGCCCACGGATCATGCAGAACGAGAACTTTGCGGTTGCGGGGGCCACAGCTCTAGACGTACGCACTCTGGAGCAGCTCGCAGGAGTGAACTCCAGCACTCCCGACTCTCTGGACGTCCAGGTGGGATGGTTCCTCGCGGACCTCGAGGCAACCAGTAGACGTACCTCCGCCCCCCTCGACATGAGCAACGCTCTGGTGTACATCGGCGAGATCGGGGGCAACGACTACAACTACGCTTGGTCTTCGCCGCAGCCCGACCCCTCCTCTGTCGCCGCCATGGTCCCCTCCGTGGTGCAGAAGGTGGCCAGCCAGGTCGAGGACCGCATCCTCAGCACAGGAGTCAAGAGAATGGTGGTGCAGGGGGAGTTCCCCATGGGCTGCATGGCCACCTACATGTCCCGCTTTGCCTCCTCTCCGCACGACTCCCACGGTTGCGTGGCCCACGTTAGCGCCGTGAGCGACCGCCACAACCAGCTGCTCAGCGCTGCCCTCCAGGACATCGCCTCCCGCCATCCTGGCGTGGACATCGTCTACCTCGACACCTCGGCCGCCTTCCTGCAGGTGTTCGACCACGCCTCCGACTACGGCTTCACCAGCACCCAGGCCGCCTGCTTCCCGCGCTTCATGCCGAGCTCCTTCTCCCTCCCGGCCAGCCCCTGCGCCAACCCCAACAACTTCATCAGCTGGGACGGCCTCCACCTCACCGACGCCATGTACGGGGCCATGATGGGCCTCATGCTCAAGGACCCCGCCTTCTCCTCCCCCTCGCCCAGCTTCCTCACCACTGCAGCCGCCGCTTGCGCTTCTAATTGATCTTATAAGCATCTATTCTTATCACCAGAGCTTTTCCCTTCTGCAGCTCTTTAATTGGCTTCCCTAATGGTAGCTCTTTGTATTATCAACCGTCTTTGCATGTATGGTGGCAACCATTTCATGTGCGTATTATTTATATTTTCAAGTTCTCGCCAAATAATCGCATCTCTCGAGTCTCTATTTCTCTACATATATTTGTGGATAGTGAGATTTCCTCCACTATTTAGGAACTAGGACAAGTTTTTGAAATTACGTCATGTGCCTATACACACACACGCGAATATATACGTGTGCATACACAACACGCATTCTCCTTTATTTATTTTGATGAGAATTGTTTACGTCACTCCTACAAGTGCATTTCAAAGGCGAAGCTCAAATGCGAATCGCAACCACCAAGGGCAAGGTTGCCACCACTTTTATGAAGATCCTTTCAAGTTCCCATAAGTCATATCCTACTTTCTAGCTTCGCAAAGGGACACTACTATATCGTCTTTTACCTTGGCCCACGATTCGTTAACCACTCTCACAACCTTGACCCTCCTGAAAAGCTTACCATTCCTTGTGTGAGTGCTTGGAAGAATTCCACAACTCTAGAGACCCTTCATGTCAATGTCAGGAGTCTCCAAAGAGTGCTTGCTTCACGGCACTATCATTTGCAAATTCTACCTAGATCTTGTGAGTTTGCCTTCTCTTTTCTCACATGCTACTACCAACCATGGGATTGGGTGCCATCCCCTACTACCCTTCCTACTTTCATAAGAAGGAGCGCAGCTCCTTCTTGAATCTCCTACAACCTTGCAAAGCTAGAGATAAGTGCGATGGATACGTAGACAAGCACTGGCATTAGCATCATTTTCATGACCCATGAGTCTACATGCATAGCAGAGGGGATGACTCTTTCACCTTTTGGTTCTCCCTCTACTACCTTCACCTAGCTTGCTAGTTTCTTCACATTAATGCATATATCTAGTAGATATCCCAAGTATTGTAACACCTTGCCTAAGTTAATCCACTTGAACTCCTACTAATATAGGAAAGGTTATGGTTTATTCTTCCAACCTAGATACATGATCAATAATGTGATGGCTAATCCGTGAGTCACATAATCAATGTTGTGATGGCTAGTCTCTGAGTCACATGATCCATAAATTTTTTCATACGATGGGATAATAGTTTCTACTAGTTCCTTCTCAGCTCCTCGGACATTGTTAAAGTTATCATCTACCAAAACATGCATATAAAGTTATGTCCCTTTAATGCTAGTGGCAACCCTTTTATTGAAAACCCTGTTGAATCTTCATATGACTACAAGTAATAGTGGAGGAAAAGGGTATGCCTATCAAACCCATGTTTGACCCAAAGAGAGAAGGGAGGGGAGGGACACTTGCACAATTCAAGTACTTCATAATTGTAGCATTAGAGAATGGGTCTATGCCATGTTGACCAATCAAATTGCAAAACACATGAACTTCATGAATTCTATTAAAATCTACTAGTCAATTTGATGACATGCCTTATCAAAGTCCATGTTGATATAGAGCAATACATCTTGATGCTTGATACATGACCCATAAGAAAGATTACATTCAACACACAGGATAATGGATCATCCTTCCATACATGAAACGATGCTATATATAGTGCACAAATTTGCTACCCAAAAACTTAGTTTTGTAATCCATTGCTTTGATCATCACCTTTTAACATTCAACATTATCATAGATATCCACTATGGAATTTTCCTTTTGTCCAAACATTTGGAAATGCGATATTCTAATCTCCTCTAGGAGTATCCCCTTCACTTTGATTCGCTCAAATTATTTGTATACAAAGGAGTGTCCCATCCACTTCAAAGCAATTTGGATATGTTAGATGAACATGCTTTCCAAAGGTATAATAGGACCTCCACATGGATTCCATATGGTCCCAAAAATTTACTAATATGCATCTTGTTCACCACCAATTGTAATTTCGCTACTAAGAAGGGCCTTTCTAATAACGTAATGTGTACTTACTTAGCCCTTCCACCTTGACGAGTGATTGTCACAACATTAGGTCATTAGTATGGTCACAAATGCACATGAACTGAGAATGTGTTCCAACTTGTACTATCATAATCTAAATTCCATTGAATTCTAGCCATGATTTTTTGATAGCTTAGATACTTCTCACGTTGAGTTTAGCTAATTTCTTATGGGCATGTCATGCTTAGCTCTAGTAGCCACCCACACCTTCTTCATCTTCTAGGGGAAAGCCACTCTCCTTTACGAAAGGAAATGTTGAAGTACAATGGTGATGCTTTATCCTTGTATCATCATCGAAGCTAATTTCGAAGGTACACAATAGTGGCATATAATCCATGAGCTTGTAAGAAAGAATTAGTCTTAATGTAACAAATGGTAGTTCATTTATGTCAACTTGCTAAATGACACCTAAAGATGGTAACTTTCCACATGTGATAAGTAGCCTACCATCCATTAGTTATGGACCTCACCTACTACTCCATTATACTCATGTAAATAGACCAAGTTATCAAGATAAGTATGATAGTTGATGTTTCATATAGAAGTTGTTCTATAGTCCTTCTCTTGCATACCCTCTTGTGTTTTTCTCTTTTTCTCTATCTAATATCTCTGTCATGGTATTAAAGTTTGTTGGATCTAGGATTGCACAAATGCAAGTACACAAGTTGGAAAGAAGAAGCTTGAAGAGCACAACTCAAAGTGTATTAAGAAGTCTCGATAGACAAGATTTACAAGACTAAGTATACACTAAATTGAATAAGCATTACAAGGCTGGGTAGGGGGGAATCTCCTAACAAGGGAAAAATATACCATGATGGTCCTATGTATATTTACACACATTACTATTGAGATATGTTAATAAATCCCCCCTAGAAGTGAGGCAGTGAACAAGAGTTTGCACTCATGTATAGGGAAGTGCTATGCTCGGTGCACTAAAGTAATCCACAAAGGGGAGCCCAAAACATCATTTACTAGCCTTATTTTTCTAAACATCATTTACCAATATCTACTTACTAGCCTTATTTTTCATCTCATTATTACTAGCCTTATTTTTATAAACATCATTTACCAATATCTACTTATTGGTACAAAGGAAAGCTTTTTCTTTTATTTTCTAATTAGCAACAAAAGCTTGGTCTACAATGCACATAATGGATTTCCCCCCCTCAAGTTTGTTATTCTTGTAACAAAATATAAACCAAATCATTAAATGACAAGGTATTTAGATTTCTTTTAAGCATCAAACAAAGAATAGTTGCAAAACATTGATATGAATCAAGAAAACCATCAATAAAGTTGTTCCTTTACCTTTTTAATTAGCCACAAAAACTTGGTCTGGATTACACATAATGGAAAATTTTTGTCTAGATTGTTCTTCTTGTAGCAAAATATAAACCAACTCATTAAATGAAAAGGCATTCAAATTGCTTTTCAGTATTAAACAAATAATAGATGCAAAACTTTGCTCAGAATTAGAAAAACAATCAAGAACAATTTGCAAAAGTGAAGTGTTTGAAAAAAACACATTTGTAGCTATAGTTTGCTCCTTTAGATATTTTATCCTAGTCAAAAAACTTTCCAAGGAGTCACCTCCGCCCATATGTTCACTTTCTAACTACTTACAAAGGTAAGAATAGGGGCCTCATTTCTTCTTTGATATAAATGTACAAGTCCATCCCAAGCATCCTTAGTTAACGTCTCTCTCCAACATCACCTTGTCATCCCTTTGACAAACTACTACTACCCTTTGTATCAACTAGTTTACCCATGAGCTCATGTCCTTCCCCTTCGTCATCATTGTTGGCATGGTGGGTGAGGCAGTCATCAGTAGGACCATATCAATATTAGGGGGCACCTTGCCACACTGTATTTGGAGACCATTCTTAGAAATTATATTGTCAAGTTTGGAACCTTAATAGAAGTCATCATTTGATCCCTTTAGATTATTGACATCAAAGTTCTAAAGAACTATTTCAAACGTTATAGCCATACCTTCTTAATCAACCTTATATTGAGGTATGCATGCCACATGTGATCCAGTTTTTCTCATCTATCTCAAGCCTTCATATCAACATATCTCCAAATATCCTTGTTTACCACACACACATTAAGCCTATTCCAAATCAATTTCACATTTCTTTTCCCACCGAAATTTTTCTTAAGCCAATGGCCCCTTGTGCATAGGATATGTGGATCACATATCTACATGTCATGAAATTTCCTAATCACCCCAACATTGGTTCCATGATGGCATATTTATATCAAAAATCTCAATACTTGGAGCTTTCTCAACATCAAAGTGATAACTATGAGAAACACACCATTGATACTTTCCTAAATTCTCTTGGCTCTTATCAATGAGTTTTGGAAAACAAATATATATTTCATTTAAGTGCCCTAAAAGGCTAGAAGGGAATTCACATGTTCCCTTTGAACAAATCCTTGGAGTATGACAAATATATTACGATGCATTACATAGGAATACCACAATATGGAGGCTCTCACACTAATAAAAGTTTACTTCTTTGAGAATGTACTCTTTTGTGGTGTCTCACACACCTCCTTCACTAGTAGTAATAGTCTCAAATTGGTGCCTCATATGATGGCCCATAATCTTTATATATGTGAGGTGGACTTCATTCATTTCTTCACAATGTTTTCTTATTTCACCCAAAGAATTGGGTAGTTTAGATTGGGATACAATTTTGGTGTCCTTACATTTTCACAAAATGTTTATCACCTTAACTCTACTTGAGACAATTTGATTATATCAAAACCATATCTTAGCCCTTAAAATAGTATGCTTAATCCATGTCTTATTGAAGAGGTTCATCACATTGGAAAAGCTAGTTGTAGCTTGGTTTATGATTGCATTCATACTAAATAAGAAGGATAGAACCAACAATGTTATAGATCATGACTCTATCATTATCAACCTATTGATGTGTGAAGCCTCCATTAATGGTGTGATGCATGACGCATAGGTATTGAATGTCCACCTTGTTTACCACTACAAGTATCATCTTTGGAGCACTAGTTTTCATGTTATGTTTTCTCATACCCTACAAGTGGATCATTACATTTTGAAATCATAAGCTATTGACTTCCAAAAATATAACATCTTACTTTGGAATTAGCACATTTGCATTGGATGTGATCATGTAATCATCTCGTTCTTGTGCTCCATGGTTATGTATCCCTTGACATACTCTTTAGGTACACATGATCTCCTTCCATACACCTACATATCTTTGTACATTTAACACTACAAGGAAAGGGAGTGTGTATTCATCATGCCTTACATTCACAAACTAATTGAATATCATATACAAAACATTAGACGTGCCCGTAAAATTTGTACAGGGAGGTGACACCTCATCCCAAGGAGGAAGGCACCTATTGCGGCCAGTTAGAAGAGTTTGTGGACATGTGATGGATGGAGTGTCTAAGCCAATCCACCAGTTGGAAGGCATGACTTAGTCTACACCCTCGATACCAAAGAATACAATCGACCTTTCGGACCTTCCTCTAATCTTGGAGCCTAAGATGGAGGCAATGATCGATACATTGATATCCATGTATGCCGAGTCATTTGATCTGCTGAGTGAGAAAGCGTCTATACCATTATATGATGGTGCCGAGTATCTCGCATGAAAATTCTACTTGCGCTCCTAAGTGTGTAAGCAAAATACGGGTGGAGTGATGCGAGTGTGATCGCGTTGTTTAGGGACATTCTACGTATGCTCCATTGATCTTTTTGACTCCATTATAAAAAAAACTTGTTGTGATTTTTCAAGGTGTTTTATGATTTTTTTTCAGGTTGCTAAAGTATTATATATTACCACCTAAAAATGCATTGCTTGAGTCTCGTGATAATGTGCAACTAGTATTACGAAAGCATGGACTACAATAGCATCCATGCATGTGTCAACAATTGTGTATTGTTTCAAGGAGACTACGCAACTATGGAGACATGTCCAAAGTGTGGTGCTCATAGGTATTGAAAGGACTTCTAGCGGAAAACCATCCACTTATACTGCATATACGTCACATGATTCATACATCGGGCATTAGCGAGCTTGAGAACGTGGCATGTGCAGAATGAATCCACAGATGGAGTCCAAGGAATATCAGCAAATTCACATGCATGGAGCCACATTGACTCTACCTTTCCAGGCTTTGCACAAGAGCCAAGGAATATTTGGCTTGGTCTTGCTATGGATGGCGTGAACCCATTTGGTCTCCGCTCAACTTTTTATAGTATGTGGCCTATAGTACTTATTAACTACAACATCCCGCCATGGATTTCTACGAAGAAAGGACATCTCATCCTTAGCTTACTCATTCCTAGGCGCTACAAAGTCAATAATGTGGATGCCCATCTCCGTCCATTAGTTGATGAGCTCAAGATTTTGTGGGAGGAGGGGTTTGTCGTAGAAGATATTTCGAGATTCGAGGAGTGCTCAGGTAAGTAGGCTTCCATCCTCATTGGTGATATCTAACATAGCTCATTCAAGCTTGTGTTGACTAAATAGGGGTGTTGGGACAAGTTTGTTATCTTAGGTTATCATGCATGTCCATTGTATGGGCCACAGTTAGACTCCCAAAGGTCACGAACCATGAAGAAGATGGTATATCAAGGACACACTGCTTTCTTGCTACAGGGTCATGAACTGAGGGAAGGATTTCTTGGATGACCTCCAATACGAATGAATGCCCACAAGCTGGTATGAGTTGAAAATGGTCCACACAGAGTCACATCTAGACGAAATGTGACAGTTCTCAATTTTCTACAGGTTGTCGTATTGGACCCGCTTATAGATCAACCATTTTTTGGATCCTATGCATATTTTCAAGAATGTGGGTAGCTTATTATGGGACCACATCAAAAGAAAGAGAGACACTGTATAGGCACGAATGGATTTGAAGGAGGTAGGAAATATGAAGGCTCATTAGCCACAATCGAGCAGTGATGGTTGCTTGCAACTACCTCGTGATCCTTGGGTTTTGTCCACAAAAAAAAAAATGCATTATGAAGTAAATTATTAGGTCTATTGCGCCCTGACAGATGATGTGTTCCCTTAGATTTGCTTTCTCCAAAGATGACCAACTAATAGGGCTAGAATTCCATGATTGGCATAAGATATGTTAGGTTTGTACTAGCCTCAAGTGTAAATAGCCTACGTATTTTTCTATTTATTGTTTGGTCAGTGTTCGTAATACTTCTTCATTTGTTGCAGTTTGTATGATCGATCGCGATCGCCGGATGCCTCACTCCAGAAATATGTGGGACGATTTATAGGTTGTTGAATTTAGTGCAATGGGTCTCACAGAAGGAGATCAAGACATCCTCTATTGAGTCTACAAGGTAGGAGCAGTGGAGACGGTCTGTCTCCTTGAGAAGTACCTACCCACCAGTATGCTCATGTCACAAACTCACCTCTTGGTGCATCTTGTAGATGAAGTGGATATTGCGGGACTCGTCCATACGTGATGGATGTTCTTCTTGGAATGGTTCGTGAAAACCCTGAAAGGTTTTGTGTAACAACGAGCTTGAAGGTCAGGCAAAGGTTTTGTGTAACAACTAGTTTACATAGCTAAGGACCTGAATGTGAAAGATGTGCAATGACATTGTGGCCTATTTGCCTATAATTAATCCAATCTTAAGGGTATTTTACCTCAAGTGTTGACACATACTATTTCTTTGAAATCGGATGCCAAGACTTTAAACTAGTTTACATAGCTAAGGACCTCAATGTGAAAGATGTGCAATGACATTGTGGCCTATTTGCCTATAATTAATCCAACTGTAAGGGTATTTCACCTCAAGTGTTGACACATACTATTTCTTTGAAATCGGATACCAAGCTTAGTACCAATGATCCTATCCCATGAATCATTGCTACACATACCACATGAGAGAGGAGTTGAAGAACTTACAAAAAGTAGGATACATTTATGAGATTGAGCATATAGATTGGGTGTCACCCATTGTTATGGTACTCAAGTAAAATGGGAATATTTGAGTATGCATTAACTATAAGAAATTAAATAGTACAACCCAATGAGACCCTTATCAACAACTATTATACGTGGACGATGATTAAACACATTGTAGAAAAGGAAGCTTACAACAATTTTTGGGTTGTAATTGTGTAAGTACACCCAAATGGTCAACTAATACCAAAATTGTGGACTATTTTCTTATGCTAGTGAACTAAGCAAAAGTTGTAGAATATTTATAGTTAAAAATATGTTCAAGCACCCGATTCATTTGTGTGTTATGCTCCTAGTTTTCTAATGGAAACACTCTCCTAGCTGACTTTTCAATACCATACAAGACTTTGTGGCTATATGTTGAAAAGCTTCAACACTATTTGCAAGCCACTTTGTCTTCCATTAAATATTGTTATAATTTATTATTACAATTACATGTGTATATGTGTGTGTCTCCCTTTTTTCCCACCCCACTCCCCACACACATGCTTTCCCTCCCACTCTTGATGGATATTCTAGCCATAATTCTAAACATGTAAGCAAAAGAGGTACCACATACCTCATGAGCAACAATATCAAGAACAAGATATAACAACTTAATGGCTATAATAATATCTCATTTTTATGGGGCACTCTTTGGTATCTAGGCTAATGCAATGATTGTTGCTATTGAAGAGTAAGTAATGACGAGATCAAATATTAAGTTGTAGTTAAAGAGGGGAGAGGAAAATGGTGATGTTACAAGGTGTGACTCTCTTTTGTGGTGCTCATATGCATGATTCTAGTATTACACAATGAAACTTCCCTATTCTTGTAGACAACAAAGCCTGCAAATTTTGTTTACAAAGATGGATTTGTAGTACATGTAATAAAATAGGAGGAATTATTATTATTATTATCTATTATTGGTAAAACTACGAGGATAGATCAAGCTACAAACAAGCCTTCTATTGGCTTTGAGTCTGGGACTACAAAATTTTTTATTCTCTTTCTTTGCATTGAGTTTCCATGTGCTCAATATCCCACTAATAATAGCATGCATCTGTGCAAAATTGGGCTATCATACTTATAGATGTAGTCTAGGTCTAAGTTTTATTTTTGGATATAAACTTCAAATCTTATTCATAAAATACAATATAGACGATAGATATCTCACTTATCTCTCAAAATTCAACATAGTTAGTAATGCATCAACATGTCTAAAGTAGAATATTAGATTTTACAAGGAGAATCTAATATATAAATATTAAAGTAATATTTTATTGCATTATGGTAAAGGGATTTAGACTTGTACCTAATACACATAAAACTTAATCAGTGCAAATAAAAAGGTCAGGCCTTCCCATGAGAAGGAAAGTTAGTTTTAGTCTTCAATGAATTATTAGATTAAAACAATTTATCAAAAAGGCAATAACAGTATGCTAAGAGATGTTGCCAAAGAGGAGGTTGTGGTGGATACAAGAAAGGTACTAATAGGAATGCAATAGCAATTACAAGAAGAGATTAGATAATATAAGTCAAAGGAAGGGGGCTACTTCCATGAAATACTTGGATAGAGATAAGGCAAGTTGGCATTCAATTGATTACTTTCAATTGGTACCAAAGGTTGTGGAGCCCCAAGAGGAACAACAAGGAAAAAGGGAATTCTCTTGCAAAAAAATCTATCTTGTAACATCAACAAGCTTGTTTATTAGGTTTTATATGATCACAATGAAGAAAAGAACACCAGGCACAATAAATCTTTATGCAGCATCATGTAGATCTCCCACGGATTTGATAGAATCAACCATATTCTTCAATATATTCACAAAATCCATCAATATAACCAAGAAAGCAAAGGAATACACCATCTTTGAATGGAAATACATCACATAGTATTCATCTTCAATATCTTCATAGTCTTCTCTCTCAATCTCTCATATACAATCACTCTGTTTTAGTAGAATTGACTATCTCTGACTGTCTCTCTCTCTCTCCATCAATAATACATCATATCCTCACTACAATCTCTCATAATCACTCACAATAATCTTTCTTAGGTCGTGGATACCCCTCCCAAGAGGTATGTCTGATATGAAGAGGCACCAGAGCCACTACAGCATCCTTTCATAGCTCACTACTGTCACTTCACTCTAGTCTTCACTTGAGTCTTCAGCAGCTACTTCTTTCACTTCTTTTAGCTCTTTTGCACTTGTATTCACCTCTTTCCAAGGTTAAAAAACTTTTCCAAGCTACACATACATTCTACAGAACACATACAGAAGGTCTACAGAACAATCACAATACAGTACCAGAACAGCTACAGTACAGTTATAGTACAAAGACAGAAGCTCTATAGAAGACCTACAGAAGGTTACAGAAGGTCATCAAAACCTCACAACTCATACTTAAACCATTCCAAACTCTCAAAAATCACTCAATAAGCTTTCACAAGATCTCAAACCATATCAATCAATACTCCATCCCTCCTTTCAGAGAGAAAACATAACAAAACAGAAGCTTAATAGAAGGTATACAGAACCTATTAGAACCTCACATCTCCACTGAAAATCATCATGAACTTCCAAAACATAATCAATATCATCCAAAAAACTCTCAAACCACTTTCAAACCAATCAATCATCTCATAAAATCAACCATTCAGCTCTCAAAAACAACAAAAATCAGCCAAAAAACAAGTCATTTCAATACTCAACATATCCCCACACTTAATAAGGAAGCGTCCTCGCGACCCAGGAAAAAGGGAATACAAGTTCATTCAAAAGCTCAACTTTGATCTTCAATATCTCTTCAAAAACAGTCCAGTCAACCACGACCCCAACTTATCACCTGTATCTGATATAAAAATATAACGAAAGGAAAACCCTTTATACATTAACACTTCTTATCAAACTGGAAATCACAACAAACTTGTAAATGATATAAGAGGTTTCTTCTTTTTCTGCATCAGCATATTCAACTCTCCAACCACGACCCCATCACCACAATTCTTCAAAAATGTAGCTCGCACGAAATCCAATCCAATAGGCAATCACCACAATCTTATGACATAAATTAACCCACAACACAAACACTACACACAACACAACCATCTGAATGACTTCTCCAAAAAGAGAGATTTTATCATTAAAAATCATCCACCATACATTGCAAAAGGTATCAATGAAGATGATCCCTCTTAAAAGATTAGTGATTTCGAAAACGATCCATAGACAAAGATTCATCTACAAATGTTATGGGAGGATTTTGAAAAAACTGAAGACATCACATCCTTTCCAACAGGACAAGGTATCTGCTAGGCAAACAAAGGGCATGAAAATACAATATATCCAACTGCTGGGAATAAATGCTGACATTGACATTCACGTACAACTTTGGAATAGGCTTTGAATCATTATGAGAATGCCTATGCATATACGCCAGATACCAAGCAAAATGAGCAGTTAATCTCACTGAAGGATCTGCAGACTGGGAATACTGCTGAGCAAAATGAATATAGTTCTGGTATGCTTGACTGGCAGCTGTCCAATCTCCTGGAATTACTGGCTAGTTTATCTGAGGTCCTGTAAGGGAATCATTCGAGCTCCATCCCCTTCTTCTGGAAATCTGATGATCAAACCCGTCATAGTCACTAACCAACTGAGGTGGTTGAGATATAGAAGTGGCAGGAGATGGAAGTGGAATAAGGAAAAGTGGATGAAGAGAGGGGTAGGCAAAATCATAAAAGGAAGAATGATTTAAAGAAGGAGTGGCTAAAAATTATAGGGAATCAGTTAAGAAGGGTGTTAACTGATAAATAGGAAAGGTAGAATGTACATGAATGGATGGAGAAGGACATGGTGGAGAAGGGGAAAATACTCTATCCTCAATGAAGGAGCAGTATGTAAATATGGGAATTTGAGGAAAAGATGAAGGTTGGAAAAGAAGGGGTAAGATAGTTGTGGAATTGGATTGATAAAGGGAAAGATATATATCATATCGCTGAGCCATTTGTTGGTAATACAGTAGGGTAGGAATAGAAGGTCCTAAGGTAGATCTTCTATGATAGGCATCAAAAAAGGTAGAATCAAATGGATTATGTTTTGAAAGATAAGCTAAGAGATCCACCCTCAGTTGATTAGTGCTCTGGGCATAGGTAGGGGCTGTGTTCTGTCTTTGATTTAGGACCACAGAATCAATCATGGTATGCCAGGAATTATCAGGGCAAGTAGCCACTTTGGAGGAGTAACTCTGGAACATGTCATCTATGCACAACTCCAAATGGTTGACATACAAAACAGCTTGTAGAACCACGTCTCCCACATACCAAGCCATATCCACTTCATCTGGAATCAACAAGTCTCCTCGTAGATACATGTATGATAGCAACATGGTATCTGTCGTGGCAGAATCTTCAAACACCATCCTTACCACCTCTGTCAGCAACTCAATAGACCAAGCCCCACTCCATCCATCCTCTGGAAGAGGAAAATCCATCGTGGAAAGCTTCATGTAGAATGCCAACTTCTGTAATTGGTAGTGGACAAAGAAAGAATGGTCTGGAGGAACATATTCCTGATACTGCTCAAATGTAGACCATAGCAATTCCATTATCGATTGCAATCTTTCCACTTTATCTTGGAAGAGAGGACACAAGGTAGCCTATCTCTGAAGAGCAGCCAAGTCCTGCTGTGAGAGAGAATGGATCAAGGGAACATTAGGGCTTGGAGGAACAGACCGTGACTTTGCCAGTTGATCTTGCAACTGCTTGATTTGGGAAGCTTGTGATTCCACCGTGTCATTAGCAGTCTGTAAGGCTGAAAGTTTGACATCTAAAAGAGTTTGGAACTCCTGCGCTTCTCTGGACATCCTCTCCTTCTCCTCTGAAAGGCTAGTAACCTCTGATTGAGCCTCTATTAACTGAATCTTCAAAGAAGATATCTCATCTCTTTGGGTTGCAGCCAATTGGATTTGTTGCTCCATCTACTTAAACAAATCTACTAGGATATCCTTTGTAGAGGCTAACTCGGATGTTGCCTTATGCAACTGGTCCTTAGACTGCATCAACTCTTCATAAAAGGAAGCATACAGCTATTGAACACAGGCTGTCACTGACAATTCAATGGAACTCTGAATGTCTTTACATAGGAAAGGAATTGCATCTCCCGAGACTAGACTATTCAGTGAGGGGACTAATATGTCCAACGAACCTTCTCGATGTGCTCTGAACAGGTTATTACATGTGAGATAACCAGGGAGATCACTACCAGAGGTAGTAGGAATGGGCACGGAAGAAAAAACTGAAGGAGCTTTATCCGCTACCCGCTTCAAGCGTTTGCGCTGTATGACCAGGGGAGGCGGAGAATCATCATCCTCTATATCAATTGGTTCTAACTCATCTGAAGGTGGAGGAGGAGGTACTGGATCAGATGGAAGAGGTGGAGGCACACTCTTCTGTAAACCTAAGTAGGTCAAGAAGGCATACAAGTACGATCCATAGGTGACATTGGTAACATTGCCCCTGGTGACTTTGACAAAATGTTGATCCATCTTAGTGAGTAGGTAAGTGCTCCAATCAATAGCTACTCCTTTTAACACCATCCTTGAAGCTATGAAAAGCTCTTTGGACAAGTAATGGGATGGCGTTTTTGCAGGCATAAACCTGTCTTGGAGAAACTGACAGACCAACTTCCACACAGGATTAGTGATCATGGAAAAGGAAACTCCTGAAGAATTGATCACCTTCTTAACATCTAGCATTTCCCTTGTCTGCTTTTGTAACAACTTCAAAATCTCTTCGTTAGAGAAAAGCTGGCGAGTGGTTACAAAGGGTTCACCTTTGGAAGGAAGAGACAAAGCCTTTCCTAGGCCTCGAGGTGTCAAAGTCATAGAAATACCCTGGACCAGTCTTGACTTCTTGCTGTAAGAGGCCAAAAACTCATCACACAGCGATGGATCCTCTGGAAGCAATGGAAAGGAGGTAGCCACAAAAGCAGCGAGTCTCGCCTTCGTGAGAGGCTCAAAAGTGAGTAGGGAATAGTAATCCCTACTGACTAGTGGGACATACTGGATAGGGGGAGGAGCGTGAGAAGGCGCCATTTAGATGGTTACACACACACCACAAACACATACAATCAAGGAGAATGCCTGCAAAGCAACAGACAAAAACCAAGGATAAGATATCAACCAAAATGATAAAACGGGACTCGGCCAACTATCCCCAAGCAAACCACAACCTATAAAAAATTCGACATTGCCTCTAGACTTATGCAACCGAAAGCTTTATGCTATGCAACATGCAAACACCCAAATCCCCGTATCAAGCAATAAAGAAAAAAACTATATACCGTACCCTTAACCGTAACAAAGACACTAAACCAAAACATAACAACAACCCACACATATCAAGACCACAACTTTTGATAAACAGGTTTTGACCATGGAGATAACTCCAAAAACTTCGCATACCCATCCCACGAAACGAGTTCATTAAAAAGGGGAATTAAGTGCAGTGAGGGGGAATTAATTTAAATGAAAGGTTCATTTTATGAAATTATTAAGAAATGGGTGAATTTTTATTAAGTGATAAACCTTATCAAGAAAAGGACGGTTCCTTCTTAAAATTTTAATTACCAATTATTAGGTTAAAGCGGTGCTTTAATCCGAATCCCGGACTTCAATACCCAGGCTGGGTCTCTAAATGCAAGTTCATTTATTAAAAATTAAGGTGATGTGGAGCGCTTTTTTGCCAGCGCGTGCTCTTGTGACGGCTGGTTCATTTTAATTAAAAATGTTAAAGTGCCTCTTTAGCGCACTTAGCGCGTGCTAAGTGAACGACAGGTTTATTTTTATTATAAAAAATGGTGTGTTTAGCGTGAATACGCGTGCCATGGTGGTGTTTAGGATTGCTTTTAATAATTAACCGTGGATTTTGGGTTAGCGGGAAAAAAAATAAATAGAAAATGAAAAATACCTGGTAATGGTATATGTGAATGCAAAGAATGTGCTCTCCTCAATCCAAAAATATCTAGATTTTGTGTCGAGATTTGTCAAGTTGTGTGTTTTGAATGAAAAATGATTTTTTTTAATTTTTTATTTTTATGTTTGATGAATTTAGGTGTTGCATGAAGTATTTGTAGAGCTTAGAAAATATGCCAAAAATAAGAAAATATGTTAATGGAATTTTTAGGAAATTTTTGGAAATTAATTTGGAATTTTCTAGCATTTCTAATGAAATTTTTATTTTTTTGGGTATTTTTAAAAGAATTTTGAATTTTAAAATGGTCTGAATTTTTTTTCTGAAATTTACAGGTTTTAAAAAAAAGTCAATTTGCGGTAGAAAGAGTGGAAATTTTTCTAGATTTTTTGGGAATTTTTTTCAGAATTTTAAGTGTTTTTTAATGATTGTTTTTTAAATTTTCAAGGTTTCTTTTTTGTTTTTAAAGGTTTGCGAGTTCTAAATTAAAAATCCGGGAAAATACCCAGAAATAGGCTGCGTGGCAGCAACTGGCTATCATGCTCGCGCACCCAATCCCGCACACGAACACGCACAATCAATCTCAATCACCCACTCGCACGAACAAACACAATCACCCACACGCGCGTACACACCTGTGCGTGTGTCTGTGTCTCGAGGGTGTCTGTGGGTGGGACGGGGGTTGCGGTGGTTCAGCTGTTCAACGGGGCTGCAGCGTAGGACAGGGGGCTTACGGGGAGTAGGTTGGTGTTGTGGGTTTGTGGGCTCGGGTGGGGGTTAGGTGGAGGTGTAACGGTGGGGAGGAACAAGGACTTGCAGGAGGTAGAGTGTGTGTGTGTAATGGTGGGGTGAAAGGGCTTAGATGGGGTAGCTGTGTTTGGTTGCAGGGGGGAAGGGGGTTTTAGGTGGGGGGGTGTGGTTATGTGTGTGATGGGGGGCTTGGGTGGGGGTGGGGGTAGGTTTCTGTGTGTTTGTGGGGTAATGGGGGGGAAGGGGGGCTTAGGTGGGTGGGAATGGGGGGTTAGTGTGAATAGTGGGGGAGGAAGGGTAGGTCAACGGGCGGCTGGAGGGAGCACAGGGCCACGTGGCGGGGGCACGTTAGGCACTCGGTGGCGGGCAATGGCAGACACAGTGGCAACGGGGCTGGAGCGCAGGGAGCAGGGCGTCGGTGGGCGGCTGGAGCACTGCAATCGGCAACGAGGAAGGGGGCAGAGGGCGTAGGCGTATGGCTGGAGGAGGGCACTGTCGGGCGGCCTGCACGGGGCTGGAGGCGGGCCACCAAGGCCGCGCGACGGCAGGCACACGGCGGTAGAGGGGTGGGGCGTCACGCAAGGCCACGGGCGGCAGAGGCTACACGGGGCCCCAGAGCGGCGTGCCGGCGACCCGGCGGCGTGAGAGGGAGGTCGCGGGCAGCCACGTGGTGTTGTGGCGGGGCAGGGCCACGACGGTGTAGGCAGGGAAGAGGGAGGGGAAGGAGGGGAAGAGGAGAGGAGAGGAGCAGAGGAGGAGCAGGGGAGGAAGAAGGGAGGAGAAGAGTAAGAGAGGGAGAAGAAGGAGGGGAGGAGGATGGAGCAGAAGGGGAAGGAGAGGAGGTGGAGATGGAGGGAACGACACGTAGGGAAGGGAGAGGGAGAGAGGGAGGGAAGCGGTTAGGGGGGAAACGGGTCGGGGAGGGGGGGATAGGGAAGGGTGGGGGTAGGGTTATGGGCGGGAGGGCCCATGGGCAAGGGGATGGCCATAGGAGGATGGGCAGGGGCCCATGGGAGGTGCCCAAGGGGTGGGGTGGCCAAGGGGGTGGGGTAGGGGGAGGGGATGGAAAGGTTAGGGTAGGGCCCCAAGAAGGTGCCCAAGGGAGAAAATGGGCAGGAGGCCCAGGAGAGAAAGACATACCCCCGTCTCACACATGTGCGTGGGGCGGGGTAAAAAAATTTGCCGTGACGGGATCGGAATAGCACCGGGAGGGTGGGACAGGTCACGCGGACGCGACCGGGGGGTGGGGAGATGCGTAAAATCGAAAATGAGCGCATTCACACGAGGGACGAGTCGCGTGAAAACACAAAAAAATAAAGAAAAATTAATATCTCCCAATCCGGACATCAAAACGAAATGGCATAAAAACAAAAAGTGGGCAGGACGGCAGGGGGGAGACACAGAAAATGTGCAACGGGGGTTCCGGGGGAAAGACAGAGCGTTCACGTGCAAAAAAACGTAAAAACGGAGCAAAAAACGCAATTAAAAATTAATATCAAAAGATCCGTGCATTGGAACGAGGTGTAAGAAAAAGGAAAAATGAGCAAAAAGATGTGCCCGACAATCCTATCACATCAAAACATAGTTCCGACTTAGATAAGACGTTCACGTAGGAAAAACCCAAAAAAAGACCCGAAATGGGGATCGGAAATTAATATTGGACGAACCGCTAGCCGGAAGGACATGCAAGAAAAAGGAAAAATGTCTGCAGGAAAGGGTGGCATAGGGTTGTCACGTTAAAACGCAGTTCCGGTTGAAGTAGAAGGGGTTGACATGCGAAAAACACCAAAAATACGCCCGAAAACACATTGAAAATTTAATAATTAAAAATCCAGAAGTTGAAAGAGGGTGGAGGAAAAAGGAAAAAGGTGGGGGAAGGCACGATGGACATGGCTATCAAATCAAATTGGAATTCCGATGCAAACAGGGCAGGTTCACATGGAAAAAGGTCAAAAAGACGCACGAAAAAGGCTCGAGAAACCGCAAAATTAATATTGGACAAACCGTGCATTAAAATAACAGGGAGTAAAAAGGAAAAATGTCAGGGGGAAAGTGGTCGTCAAGGCTATGACGTCAAATCACCATTCCGAAGCAAGCAAAGCACGTTGACATGGAAAACCGGCCAATGTACGCAAAATGCTTCAAAAATTAATAACTCGAAAACCGTGCACCGGAACAGGGATAGGTAAAAAGGAAAAATGGTCAATTCAAAGGGTGGAACATGGCTATAAGGTTAGATATGGACTTTGATGAACGTAGGGTGCATTCACATAAAAACACAGTAAAATAAGGGAATAAAGAAAAACTGCAAGGGAACAGCCTCGAGGGAGGGTGGAAAATGGACGGATGGGCGGGAAGGGACCCCAACAGGGTAAAAACAAGGCATGGCATAGAGGCATTAGCAGGTTGAGGCATATGCAAAGGGGTATGCAATGTAGATGCGCAGGGACGCGTCCCCACACTTAAGACCGTAACGGATAGGGTTAACTGAGCAACAGGGACCTAGGACCACATAACAGACCATCCACTAACGTCCCCACACTTAAAACATGAATGGCATTGAGAAACAAAAGGTGTAGGGTTAGAAAAACTTGGCCCATAGTCAATACATCTTCCTATTGATCTTTTGATGGTGTTGCATTCTATTGAAACTGCGTGCAATTTGAATGTAGTATGTAGATCTTTCTACATGGCTTAGTTGCCCTTGATAGCAAGCATGACTTGTTAAAGTCTTATGGTCTACATTTTTTCCTTGTTCAGATGTGGGTTTCCTTCATTTCATCCTTGTGATTCCTTATTGAGGTTTCTTTCTTGGGTATGATTACTCCTTAGCCTTATCTCCCATTAGTTCTCAATTCGATTTGCCTTCCTTTAGTTGCTACTAGTAGTGCATTAGTCCCTCTTTTGCCTCTATCGATTTTGATGTAGTTTGTTGTTTCCTTATACCATTTTGTATGTGTAATTCTTGTGTTTCTTGTTGACTTGTTGGGTATAGTCATAGTTCATTTTTCTCCTCTTGTGTTTCTTTTTTATCTCTTGCCTAAGTGTGTTTCCTTGTCAGTTTAGTGGTGCATATACCTCTCTTTTCGAGAATTTAAGATGAGTATATATGCAAAACCATGTTCACCTTATCTAATCAATGTGTTCAGCTACAATTCATATGACTTATGTCCTTCTAGTGCTCATTAGGCTTTTTTAGACTTTCCAATCAGCAATATGTTAATATCATGTGAGTTTTCTTATGCTAGTGATGTTGAAATAAACTATTTTCTCTCTAACCCCGTTGTGATGCTTTTCTTTGCTTGTTTTATTCTATCAGCCTTCCCACCCTTGCTTAGTAAGCTTTCTTTGGCTAATGACAGTGTAGGTTCTCTTTTCCTTTTAATCTAAGTCTCCTTAAGAGTTATATTAGACCAATTTCTCTAGGTTATAGCCTTGTAAAGCTTAATACGTTCCTCAATGTGACCTTACATGCAACCAAGGTAGTTGATCTAGTTGCATGGAGTCCCAATTATTGAGCCAAAAATTGCACTAGCTTGACTTAAATAGCCCCAAAACATGCTTAATTAATAAATAAAACCTTTTATTTTAAATAGAAACATGATCCTAAAGAGTTACTGTGTTCCACATGCACAACTCTAATTTGGGTGCTCTAAACTTTCTACAAATATGCATGCAACACACCACTCTTCTTCAATCTTTTTTTCGTAGGTTTCAAGAGCCATAACTCTGCTGTCCACGCCCCATTTGCAAAGGACATCGTGGTTAGAGCTTCCACCAGCCACCTACTACCATTTAGCGTGCTTGATTCCAGCCTTTTACATGCATTTGCTATTGTAAATAGGCTTGTGGAGCTGTTGCCTACAGTTGGGTTCTATCACCCATAGTTGGTGGATGCTGTCTCATCACTTGTTGGTTGCTCTTGCAGGATTTTCACTCTCCTTTGAATGCTATGTTTGTAGTTTCTAGATACCGCCCTAACATTCTCTCTGTTGGGGGTAAAGGCCCCTCTACCTAGCCGCCTGTTTATTATTACACTGATAGTATCCGCCACTGCACACTGCAGGTGGCGGGCACCTGTCACCATTACTTTATTCTTTATGCTTTTAGTGACAGTTTGAATAAAGGAAGGCCCGATCACACATTGTGACTGTTGGAGTTCCCATTTGTGTCTCTCTCTCTTCTTGCTCTTGCTCTCTGTTGGGGGTAAAGGCGCCTCCGCCGTGCCGCCCTGTGTATTACTACACTGACAGTACCCGCCAATGCACACTGCAGGTGGCGGGTGCCCGTCACGTCACTTTATTCTTTATTCTTTTAGTGACAGTTTGAATAAAGGAAGGCCCGGTCACACATTGTGACTGTTGGAGTTCCCATTTCTTGTCTCTCTCTTTCTTGCTCTTGCTCTCCCGCCATAGCTCGCGTGCAAGCTTCGATCCTTCTCACCTTTCAACTGTTATCAGAGCTTGGCATCCTCTTGCTTGAGCTCGACTCGGTGCTTCCCGACCTTCGCATCGACTCGCTTCATGCATTGGGTCTCCATCCCGGTAGCCATAGCCGACCTCTTGGGCTCCCGACTCTCCCCGGCTTCCCGAGCTCCATCCCGGCCTTCTTGAGCTTCATCAGGGCCTTGCCCTTGAGGTATTGCTTCAGCATTTGTAGGCATTTGAGTGTATTCTCAGTTTGAAACAGGGCAGGAACAAAGGGCAGCCACTCTTCTTGAGCTCCATAGCTCATATCTTCCCTCCCCTTTGCATTGGGCCTTCATGGCTTGGTATGTGCCTACCTTGGGCCATCATTGAGCCCCCCCACACTCAACATTCAGCCACGTGATTAAAGCAACACTCCAGGCCTCAACACGCTGAATATGGCACCCATTTTCAGACTTTGACGTCCACGTTTTACAGCTGAATGCTTTGTTGCTCATGGAGCACTCATCATTGGCCTATTTGGAGGGCATTTGAGCCATTTTTGGATGTCATTTTGATGCTTTGGTTTGACATTGAGGTTGGGAGCTGATCATTCTCAGTTTTGAAACTGTCATTTACTGCATAACAGTGCTGGAAACAGGGCAGCACCCCTGACACTGACATTTGTTGCTTATGCCTCATTCCATTGGAGCTATTTGATGCCCGTATGTGGTCTACTTCCTACCCGGATGTATTGGGGATGTATGCATTTGGTTTGACCATGATTTTGGCTTGAATTCGGGGCTGAAATCTACTGTTTAGAATAGTAAATACATGCTGGAATAACAGTGGGCTGAAGGTACTTTACATGCTTTGGCACTTACCTACCGATACCGGATGTATGCTTTGAGCTTTGGCATGATGTCTCTGACATTTGGGGACGACTTGGAGCATATGTATGAGATTATGGGATGCTTTTGAGCTTCGCATTAGCTCCATCTTCACTGGCATTTGGACTGACTTGGCATGCTCGTGGACCGCCTATGCCTCATGTCTCTACTTGACAGTTAGGCTTTTGCATTACATGCTTTGGTTCGTGACATATGCTATTTGGTTCATGTATGCCATACCGACATTTGGAGCTTGGATTTGGATGTATTTGAGCATTCCCGGCTTACTTGATCACTGATCTTGGTTGCTATTTGGATGTCATTGAGTTGACCGAGAGCTTATTTAGGCTTATGTATTGCTTCATGGTTAATACGACCGGTGCTTCATGTATGTCATGCTCTCTTGGATGCGCTTGATGCATTGACAGGGTCACTTATCACTGGTGCTTTCTCTTGGGTTGTTTGAGCTTCTGAGCTCACTTTGTACTCCTTTTGTGCCAGTGGGAGCATTTTACATGCTTGCTTGACCTTTGATAGTTGCATGCTATTGGAGCACTTACATGTATTTGGAGCAGTTTATGTCTTGAGCAGCTACATACGCATTGAGACTTTGGGATCATACTCCGATCTTTATGGATATGTATTGATGTACTCTTGGTTCACAGGATGCTTATGAGCTAAGTCTCATATTTGGATCTTTCTTTTTTAGCAGACACCTATTTGTGTCAGGTTTTGGCAGTTACAGGAACACTTTGCCTAGAGTGTCTGGGGGTGTGCCTTTCACTGGCAGATGTTCTTTTGACATGCTTCGGTGTTGAGCTCATGTTCTTTTCACTGTCATTGGCCTTGCTTATGTCCGTTTCATGCCCGCTTTGGACCTAGCATTGTTTGCTTGACATTGGATCCTATTTTGGGACAGTTTGCTCTCTAGACTACATACCTACAATTTATTACAGCAAGCAATTATTGGTGGACTGAGGTGTACTTTTCATGTTGAAATGTCCTGATTTGGTGTACCGCACCTAGTACTAAGTGGACAGCAACTTTTGGCACACTTTGCTTGCCCTTTGGACCCCGTTTTGGTCATTTTTGGGCAGTTTCTACAGTAAAACAGCAAGCAATTTTGGACTGTTTGGGCATTTCCAGCTTGCATAATGGCGTCATCTTCGCATGATAGTGCCATCTTTAACATTACAAAGTTGGACGGTACCAACTATCTTACTGGAAGAGTCAAATATGGCAGGTTTTGGTACAGAAATCTCAGATTAAGCCACTTCGGTTGAGTGGGGAGCAGCCTGAAACTATGGACAATGACGACTGGCTTGAACTTGATGAGCTATGCAAGTCCATGCTTGTATTGTCTCTCACTGAACAGGTACATTATAATGTATTTGAGGAAGCACAGAGTGCATGGGATCTATGGAATAAGATCAAGAACCTTTATGATAAGAAAAGTCCGGCGAGTCAGATGTACTGGTTGAAGCAGCTTATGGATCTGCGCATGAAGGATAATGCGACTATGTCTGCTCACTTGAGCCAGTTCCATGCTATACTGAAGAACCTGACTTCGCAGGATATCACCTTTGGAGAGGAAGTAACTCCTCTTTTCTTGCTTGGGACTCTGAATGAGTCATGGGATGTATTCCGCACTGCTCTTTGTGCCTCTAGTGCTACTCTAAAATTGGCAGATGTTGAGAGTGCTCTTCTTCAGGAAGAGGTGAATCGCAAAAACTTGGATGCCTCTCGTGGTAGTCATGCTTTGACAGTTAGAGGCAGGAATGACAGGTATGACCGTGGTAATGGCCGAGGCCGTGACTCGCAGAAGGGTCGGTCTAAATCTCATGGCAAGTCGCGTAGTAAGTCGCGTGGGTGCAATGCAAATGTCACTTGTCATCATTGTGGGAAAAAGGGCCATATTAGACCACAGTGTCATGAGTTGCGCAAGGATAAGGGGAAAGATAAAGTGCAGGAGAAGTCCTCTGATCGCAGCATAGTACCTGCGAAGTCCAGCGTCAAGATTGAGGAAATTAATGTCACGCAAACTGAGGAGTCCGATGGTGGTGATGAGTTTATACTTGCAGCTAGTTCTTCTGATGCTTCACACTTGACTGAGACATCTAGTATGTATGCACAGTGCTGGTTATTGGATTCAGGTGCGTCCTTCCATGTGATGCCTTATCGTGAGTGGTTTCACTCTTACCGTACTGTATCTGGATCAGTCAGACTTGGAGATGACAGGTCTCTTGATATTGTGGGCTGTGGAGATATTCAGTTGCAGTTTTCCACTGGCAGTTCCTTTTTGCTCAGGGATTACGTCATGTACCTGCGCTTACGCATAGTCTTATGTCTGCAGGACAGTTGGATGATGCAAGGTTTCATGTCTGTTTTGGGGATTCTGCCTGGAAAATTACCAAAGGCAGACTTGTGCTTGCTAGAGGCGCCAAGGCTGGCAGCCTCTATCTTCTTGTTGTATCTGGGTCTTTTGTAGACCATGTTTTGGCAGTGGGCTCTACCCCACATGTATCACTTTGGCATGCCCGTTTGGGGCATATGTCTTTGAAGGGAATGAAAATGTTATCTGGTTTGCAGTATCTTCTGCCTTTGGACTATGCACGTTTTGACTCGTGTGATCATTGTCTTTATGGTAAGCAGAATAGGTCTACACATAAGAAATCGGGTAGGCCACGCATGAGTGAGCCCTTGGCATTTGTGCATTCCGATGTTTGTGGGCCTATGCCTTGCATGTCTATGGGTGGCGCAAAGTACTTTGTTACCCTCATTGATGATTTTTCTAGGAAAGTGTGGACTTATCCCATAAAGCAAAAGTCCGATGTCTTGGCAGTCTTTTAGCGTTGGCTTGCTCTTGTTGAGAACCAGACTAGGTATAGGCTGAAATGCCTTAGGACTGACAATGGGGGAGAATATGTCTCACGTGCTTTTGAGCAGTTTTGTGATGACAGGGGTATTAAGCGCCAGTTGACCACCCCTTACACCCCACCCCAGAATGGTTTGGCTGAGCGCATGAACAGGACTATTCAGGAGTGTGTGCGCTCTATGCTTAGCCATGCAGGCCTACCCCAGAGTTTTTGGGCTGAGGCAGTTAGTATGGCAGTGCATGTCATAAACCGATCGCCTTCCAGTGGATTGGATTTCTAGGTTGCAGAGGAAGTTTGGGCTGGTAACCCACCCTTTTATGTGCATCTCTGTGTCTTTGGATGTGAGGCATTCTGCCATGTGCCCAAGGACAAGAGGAGTAAATTGGATCCAAAGAGCATCAAATGCATATTCCTTGGCTATGGTGAGTCAGGAGAGATAGGCTATCGCTTATGGGATCCGCAGGCGCGGAAAATAGTACGCAGCCATGATGTCGTCTTTCATGAAGACAAGATGCACAGGCAGCCTGAGAAGGTGGTTGAGATCCGCAGAGTGATCTTTCAGGAGGAGCCTAGAGCTCCAGCACAGCCAGTAGTACAGCCTGCAGCAGTTCCTCCACAGGGCCAGGGTGTTGGACATGCAATTAGACAGGCAGCAGAGCCTGCGGTGAGACGGTCTGCTAGAGACAGACGTCCACCTGACAGATTTCAGCCCTCTATGCATTATGTTTTGGTTACAGATGCAGGAGAGCCTTTCACTTATGATGAGGCTATGCGCAGGGGTGACAGTCACTCCTGGGAGAGGGCTATGCAGTCTGAGATAGACTCCCTGCATAAGAATGAGACTTGGGATTTGGTTGCCTTGCCTAAGGGCAAGAAGGCTTTGCCATGCAAGTGGGTGTACAACTTGAAAAGTACCCTTGGACACCCCAAGTCGGCATACAAGGCTAGATTGGTAGCAAAGGGTTTTAAGCAGGAACATGGTGTGGACTTTGATGAGGTCTTCTCTCCTGTGGTTAAGATGACCACCCTGCGCTTAGTCTTGGCTTTGGTTGCACAGCTTGACTTAGATCTATATCAGATGGATGTCAAGACGGCTTTTCTACATGGGGACTTGCATGATGAGATCTATATGGATCAGCCTAAGGGCTTTGTAGAACCTAGCAGGGAGCACCTAGTGTGCAAGTTGAAGAAGAGCTTGTATAGCTTGAAGCAGGCACCTAGGGAATGGTATCATAAGTTTGATGCCTTTATGTAGTCACAGGGCTACAGCAGGAGTGCTATGGATCCATGTCTTTACACGAAGAAAGCCCGTGATGGCAGTTTGCTTATCTTGGTACTCTATGTTGATGATATGCTGATAGCAGGGAAAGCTCATGATGAGCTAGATGCTCTTAAATCTCAGCTGAAGAAGAGCTTTGAGATGAAGGATTTGGGACAGGCCTCACATATACTTGGGATGCGCATTAAGCGCGATAGGCATCAGGGGCTTTTGTATCTCTCACAGCGGGAGTACATTCATAAAGTCCTTGAGCGTTTCTGCATGCAGGACGTAAAGCCTATTGGCTGTCCATTACCTTCTTATGTGAAGGTATCACAGGCCGATTGTCCGCAAACAGATGAGCAGAGGGCCGAGATGGCCAAGATCCCTTATGCTTCAGCCGTGGGCAGTTTGATGTATGCCATGATAGCCACTCGTCCAGATATTGCGCATGCAGTTGGTGTTGTGGCACGCTATATGGCTACACCTGGCAGTAGACATTGGGATGCCGTGAAGGGTATCATGAGGTACCTGAAGGGTACAACAGATATGTGTATTTGCTATGGCAGCTAGGATACAGGGGTCGTGGGGTACACTGACTCCGATTATGCAGGACATGCAGATAGTAGGAAGTCCACTTCTGACTATGTATTCACCTATGTTGGAGGGGCTGTCTCTTGGATGTCCAAGGTTCAGAAGTGTACGGCTTTGTCTACCACTGAGGCCGAGTATGTTGCAGCCACTGAGGCTTCCAAGGAGGCCATATGGTTAGGCCGTCTAGTTGCTGACCTTGGGATTGATGCTACACCTACACTGCATTCGGATTCTATGAGTGCCATTCAGTTGGCTAAGAATCCGGTCTTCCATGCGAAGACGAAACACATTGAGGTGAGGTATCACTTCATACGCGGTGTCGTGGAGGACACGTCTGTTGACATTGTCAATATCTCCACTGATGAGAATCCTGCAGATCTGTGGGAGGTTGTTGGGGGTAAAGGTGCCTCCGCTGTGCCGCCTTGTGTATTACTACACTGACAGTACCCGCGACCCCACACTACAGGTGGCGGGCGCCCGTCATGTCACTTTATTCTTTATTCTTTTAGTGACAGTTTGAATAAAGGAAGGCCCAGTCACACATTGTGACTGTTGGAGTTCCCATTTCTTGTCTCTCTCTTTCTTGCTCTTGCTCTCCCACCATAGCTCGCGTGCAAGCTTCGATCCTTCTCACCTTTCACTCTCCACCATAGCTCACTTCCAAGCAAGCTACGATCCTTCTCACCTTTCAATTGGCATTAGAGCTTTGGATTAGAGCTTGATCATGGAGCTTGGCTTGGCATTACTACAGCCTAGATTGAAGACCTAGAGCTTGGAGCTTCAATGCCAACCATGGCTTCTTCCCCCTGAGGTAAGATTTCATCTCCCGCCTGTCCCCAGTCCTCATAGGCTCTTTGCAGGTGTTTCTTGGCTTCATTGGGCACCTTGTATGCCCCCATTTGCCCCCTTATCCTCAGCATAACCAGTAGGCCCCACAGTCAGCTCACGTTTTTTTTTTTCACCTGTTTCAAAATCTGGCTAAAAAATCCCATTTTTTCTCATATCTCGGGCATCCGGAACCCGATTTAGGCAAGGTAAGAGTCTAACTTGGGGTTTTGGCACTCTCCAAATGCAATGGCGATGTTGAATCTGCAAAATTTTGATCATAACATTTTTTGAAATAGATATGAGTTGATTTACAGCAAGAACATGTCATGCTTTTAGCTTATGTGATGCTCCCGAGGCTTGGTATTTGATGCCCAGATACTTTAGGGATGTTTGCCCAATGTTTCGAGATGATTTGGGACTTGGTTTGAGCTTCCATAGATCAATTTATGTAGGGATTTACTGTTGTACATTGTTTGGGCAGCAAGGTTTTATTAAGGACAGCTTATGCATAATGCTCTTTGTTGACATTCGAGTGTCCTGTTGGATGCATTGATGCTTGGTCATCATGGTTTATGCCTGAATATGAATATACTATTTGAGAGCTATTGAGCCTTATTTTGGATGTGAAAACTTTGTTATTGGTTGGGATTTATGCTACCTTGGTTGACATGTTATTTTACCTTCAGTTTGGTTATGCCTATTGGTTTCGGGCTATGTCTTTGGGATATGCAATGAAGTATTGACCTTCGAGGTATGATATAGAGCTTGCCTTTGGTTCCAGATCTTCATTTGAACTTGAGCTCAGATTTTGAATGCATTTGATGCTCCATCTTGGATATACATATGGCATGTATGTTACCTATGTCTGACCGGTCTTGACATGCTTGGCCTATGCCACTACTACATGCTACTTACATTGTTTGGAGCCGATTGCTGCTAGTGCCTTGTCTTGGCTTGCATCTAGCTTCCAGGAACTTTCTTGGGATATTTCTTGGTTTGCCAGTTGTATTTGGGATACAGTTGATGTCTATGGATGCTCTAATTGGAGGCTATAGAGTCTATATGCTCATGATGTCTTATTGATGTCTGGTCTTGGATCTTTTGTCACTGGTGTTCTCATATGCCCTTCTTGAGCTTCTTGGCTTGATCCATATGGCTTTTGTGCTAGTGGGAGCATCGTTGGATGTTTGACAGACATTGAGCAGGTGGTTTATGCTATTGAGCTTTGAGTCTTTTGAGACTGGGATCTTCTTCACTTGGATGTTGCATGGTTGATATGCCGTGGTCCACATACATGTACTTGGGCTGATTTGGGCTTTGCACTCCTTGAGCATACACCTCTTTGTGTCAGATCTTGCTAGTGTTGTGTACACTTTGCCCTAATACATAGGGGGTGTGCTGGCTTACTAACAGATTCGTTTGACATGCTTGGGTGTTTGCTCGATGTCCGTATGACTATCATATGCTGATTTATGCCCGCTTGACGCTGGTTATGCTTTGATAGTTAGTGGTTGACTTGGTGCATTGATTTTGCCTACAGTTTGCTCTCATTGTACCTAGCTGTAATTTATTACAGCAAGCAGTTATGTATGGAATGATGTGGAATTTTCATGCTTAATCATCCTGATTTTATGTACTTTTGATGGTACTTGGTGGGCAACATCATTAGCTATCAGTTCATGGTCATTTTGCCTTGGTTTTGGTGGTATTTTTGGTTGTTTACAACAGAAAACAACAAGCAGTTTTGAACTGTTTGCATTGTTTTGGACTGCATTATGGGTTCTTCTTCCACTGACAATGCTATCTTCAATATCACTAAGCTTGATGGTATGAATTATGCCTATTGAAAGAGCCAAGTTTGGCAAGTATTGGTGAAGAAATCACAGATAAAGCCACTAAGGATGCATAGTGAGCAGTCTAAAACTATGACTGATGACGAATGGGATGAGCTTGATGAGTTATGCAAGTCCACCCTCATCTTGTCTCTCACTAAACAGGTGCATTACAATGTGGTTGAGAAAGCACAAAGTGCTTGGCAGCTTTGGGATAAAATTAAGAACCTTTATGACAAGAAAAGTCCAGCAAATCAGATGTATTAGTTGAAGCAGCTTATGGACCTGTGCATGAAGGAGAATTTGACAATGTCTGCTCATTTGAGCCAGTTCCATGCTATTCTCAAGAACTTGACTTCATAGGGTATTACCTTTAATGATGAGGTTACTCCATTGTTTTTGCTTGGGACTCTAAGTGAGTCATGGGATGTATTCCGCACTGCCTTATGTACTCCTGCTACTATTTTGAACTTGCCTGATGTAGACAGTGCTCTTCTGCAGGAAGAGATCAACCGTAAGAACTTGGATGCCTCTCGTGTGTCGCATGCTTTGACTGTTAGAGGATGAGATGGTAATGGCAAGAATGACCGTGGGAATGGCTGTGGTAGAAATAAGTCGCATGGTAAGTCGCGCAGCAAGTCTCGTGGGAGAAATGCTAATGTGACATGTCATCATTGCGACAAAAAGGGTCATATACTCCCACAATGTCATGAGTTGCACAAAGAGAAGCGCAAAGAGAAGGGGAAAGACAAAGTACAAGAAAAGTCCTCTAATCGCAGCATTATGCCTGTGAAATCCAGTGTGAAAATCGAGGAGACAAATGTCATATAGATTGATGACTCCGATGAGGAGTACATACTTGCAGCTAGTTCTTGTGATGCTACGTCATTGACCAATGTTCACTCTAGGTATGCGTAGTGCTGGCTTTTGGATTCTGGTGCTTCATTTCATGTTACACCATGCCATGAGTGGTTCCACTTCTACCGCACTGGTTCAGTTCGCTTGGGTGATGACAGGTCACTTGCTATTGTTGGCATTGGGGATGTACGGCTGCAATTCTCTACTAGTAGTACTTTTTTGTTACAGGATGTACGTCATGTACTTGCGCTTACATGCAGTCTTATGTCTGCAAGGCAGCTTGATGATGCTGGGTTTTATGTTTCATTTGGGGATTCTGCCTGGAAGATCACCTGTGGCAGACTTGTGCTTGCTAGAGGTGCCAAAGCTGGAAGCCTCTATCCTCTTGTAGTTGATGGGTCCTCTATTGACCATGTTTTGTCAGTGGGTTCCACCCCACATGTATCTCTTTGGCATGCCCGTTTGGGCCATATGTCCTTGAAGGGAATGAAAATTCTTTTTGGTTTGCAGTACTTACCGCCCCTTGACTATACATGTTTTGATTCATGTGAGCATTATCTTTATGGCAGATAGACTAGGAATACACATAAGAAGTCTGGTAGGACACGCATGAGTGAGCCCTTGTCATTGGTATGTTCGGATGTCTGTGGGCCCATGCCCTGTCAGTCTATGGGTGGTGCAAAGTATTTTGTGACGTTGTCGAATGGTTATCGAAAGCAAAGTCGCAACCACAGAGGTTCTTGAGAAATTCCAAGACAGAAGATCAATTGAAGTAAATAATCAAGGCAAATATGATGCCAAATAACAATTGTATTACTGCCAAGTTATCTCTGAGCATAGAGAAACATCATAACAAAACCACATGTGATCTAAACAATTGATCCATGTCATGTATACAAGCTCTTATTAGAGTCCAAGGTAACTTCCCTTTTGAGATGTAGTGCTCAAATGCATAAATTGTCAACTCTGTTAACAGCCCATGCTTAATTGAAGCAGGTCTAAAATATTTGGCCCTATAAAGTTCGTCCCAAATCCAAGATTTCTTCAAAGCACTCCAATATCCTTCAATGTCTGGTTGCTTTCTGTTACAAGCAAGTATTCGCAAAGAAGACAAAGCAGTAAGTCAATGTGTGCCTTTCTGATAGGTCCTTTGGGTTTAAGCGTTTTGTTGCCCTCTAGTCAAAAATTTGCTATAAGTCCAAAGATCTCCAGTCCGTAAGAGTTGAATATATGCATAATCAATCTGTCTTCAAGCTTTGTATTTGGTTCAAGGTAGCAAGGAAATTGATCCATGGAGTTGTACTATATTCGATTGAAGAAATTATGCATGCGTACTGTCAAAATTTTCTGTTATTGATGAACAGACATCGTCCTCTGATTCTGGCATAACCTCCACTTGAATATCATTGAATTGCATTATTCATTGTGTCATCAACTTCGCTCCTTTCGTCTTCAATATCCCTTCAGAGCGTCGCCCAGTTAGAACGTGTGGCAACAGTTGTTCCAACCTTCACTACAACTCGTCTGGCTCAGCGCGAAAATCCGTGATTAAGTGCACTCTGTCCAACTGCTGCACAAGGTTTTCCATCCAGTTCTGATTGAGGCTTTTGAAGATCTCGACACCTTTGTTAATCATTTTTTTTCACTTGCTCACAAAGAGAGCCAATTTGCCCCACAACAAATAACTCTTTCATGAATATTTGTTGTTTTTACATGCAAGAATCAAGCAACAAAAATCTTACACAGGGGTGTCTCCTAAAACTCTTGTGGCAAACACCATATGCAGCAGGAGGGGATGTCAGGAGGAAAAAGGACATTCACTAATTTGAGTAGTTTATTGTATTCACAAGATAGTGGCCAACTAAAGAGCAACAAAACCTTTTCATGCCTTTCTGGAAATCTTCCAACCACAGGCCTCCTACAGCTCCTTGTCATCGTAGCCAATGGTCTGCTTGATTTTATGTGCAGCATTAGCAGTTGCTGTCTCAAACTGCCGTTGTGCTTCCTTAGTACCTTCTGCTTGAGTGCTTCCCCTGTGCTTGTCCCCTTTTCTTTTGCTTCCTCAACCTGCTCTGCCCCTTCCTCTGCAGTCCCTGTTGTAAAACCAGTTATCTTCTCCTTCACCGAGTGCAGTTGCTCTCCTGCCTGCTTTGCAAAGGTCTTTCCTTGATCCTTAAACTCCTCTGCTTCCTAGACAATCGTGACTGCATGATTCTTCAGGAGCCTGTTCTGTCCAACAAGAATCATGGATACATGACCACATTTCTCCCTGCCTCCTTAGCACCTGTTGTCCTGCTTTACTAATTTCATGCAATAGGTTTAGACATTGCCATGCTTGCAAGACCGATTGACCATACAGACAAAAGTTCAGATTAGACTCCGATGCCAATCTGTCAAAGTTTGTGCACTAAGCATTTTTTTTAATATGAACAATGAATAGGTACGTCTCTGACATATTCACTCGTATGTAAACCCGATCATTACATGAACAAAAGCAAACCCATAAACATGAACAGTACATTGCAGAGCAGAGAACTTATACTCCCGATCCCCAACAGGAACCATGGATTCCCGAGCAATGATAACTTTTCACGCCCCTAAAAATCCCTTTTCAAAAATAGTCATCCATTCCAAATAGCATCCATCGTTTTTCTTTCCCAAAAACATAAATGGCACAAAGCAAAGTAATCAACAAATCTGATTGTATACCCTGCCCTTAGGTTTCCACCACTTGTAAGCATGGGTCTACCCAAATATAAAACAAGGCATTAAAGAAGCTCCTGTCTCAATTGCACCAATATTCTGCTTCAGATAAGCTACCTCACGATCATGTTCCATAAAGAGCATCTCTCTAACACCTCTAGGAATCAGAACACAGCTACAACCATCTTTTAATAAATCGCAAAGAACCTTTCATGAAGCAGACACTAGTCTCAACCAAGTCCATATGTCTCTTAAAATAGGAGTCCTAAAAACCGCACTACTTCCCAGACCCTTAAATTTTTAACTGCAGAAACCTCCATTGCAAAATCCAAGGTAGATGATAATTGATCTTCTAGTGCTTTTGATCCTAACTTCCCAAACATCTCCATTACTATGCTTTCAAACTTCTCTCCACTATACTCGCATGCAGAAAATAAATGTAAACACGACTAAGTTTATACAAAGTAACAAAACACACAACTTTTGGGTGGATTTCACACCTCGGATGCGCAGCAGCATGACAACGTTCATTGACAATTTTTTGTGTAAAGTCTAGGCTTACCCCATTAAGCTTAAGTCTGATGTCTTGGCTATATTTTAGAGATGGCTTGCATTTATTGAAAACTAGACTGGGCATGGAGGAGAATATGTGTCATGTGATTTTGAGCAACTATGTGACGAGAGCGGTACTAAGTGCCAATTGACCGCCCCCTATACCCCACCCCAGAATGGTTTGGTTGAGCGGATGAATAGAACCATCCAGGAGCGTGTACGCAGTATACTTAGCTATGCAGGCTTACCACAGAGCTTTTGGGTTGAGGCAATCAATACAGTTGTGCATGTCATAAACAGATCACCTTCTAGTGGTTTGGATTTCCAGGTTGCAGAGAAGGTATGGACTGGGAAACCTCTGTCTTATGTGCATCTAGGTATCTTTGGATGTGAGGCATTCTGCCATGTGCCCAAAGACAAGCATATTTGGTTGGATCTTAAGAGTGTCAAATGCATTTTCCTTGGCTATGGGGATGCAGGCGAGATGGGTTACCGCCTTTGGGATCTGCAAGCGCAAAAAGTCATCTGCAACCATGATGTAATCTTCCATGAAGACAAGATGCATAGGTAGCTTGAGAAGGTGGTAGAGATACATAGGGTTATATTCTAGGAGGAGCCACATACTCTTGCATAGCTAGTTGGATAGCGTGCAGCAACAGTTGGTACACATGGCCAGGGTATTGGACCAATCGCAGAGCCTGCCATGAGATGGTTTACTAGAGATAGACGTCCACCTGATAGATTTGAGCCCTCGATGCATTATGTATTGGTTACAGATACAGAAGGGCTTCTCACATATGATGAGGCTGTGCACAGGGGTGACATTCACTCCTAGGAGAGGGCTATGCAGTCTGAGATAGACTCCCTGCACAAGAATATGACTTGGGATTTGGTTTCATTGCCTCAGGGCAAGAAGGCTTTGCCATGCAAATGGGTGTACAAGTTGAAAAGTACCCCTAGAAACCCCAAGCCAGCTTATAAGGCAAGACTTGTCGCTAAGGGTTTTAAATAGGAACATGGAGTTGATTTTGATGAAGTCTTTTCTCCTGTAGTCAAGATGACCACCCTATGCTTGGTTTTGGCCTTAGTCGCACAGCTTGACTTGGACTTGTACCAGATGGATGTCAAGACTGTATTCTTGCATGGGGATTTGCATGATGAGATATACATGGAGCAGCCTAAGGGCTTTGCAGAATATGTGAAGGTTTCACATGCCGATTGTCCGCATACGGATGAGCAGAGGGCCGAGATTGTCAAGATCCCTTATGCATCAGTCGTGGGCAGTTTGATGTATGCCATGATAGCCACTCGTCCAGATATTGCCTTTGCAGTTGGTGTTGTGGCATGCTATATGGCTACACATGGCAAAAAGCATTGGGATGCTGTAAAGGGTATCATGAGATACCTGAAGGGCACAACAGATATGTGTATTTGCTATGGCAGCCAAGATACAGGAGTTGTGGGCTACACAGACTCTGATTATGTAGGAGATGCAGATAGTAGGAAATCCACTTTCGGCTATGTCTTTACCTATGTTGGAGGTGTTGTTTCTTGGATGTCCAGGGTTCAGAAGTGTATGGCTCTCTCTACCACTGAGGCCTAGTATGTTGCGGTCACTGAGGCTTGCAAGGAGGCCATATAGTTGGGCCGTTTGGTTCATGACCTTGGGATTGATACTATACCTACGCTATATTTGGATTCTATGGGCGTTATCCAGCTAGCCAAGAATCCGGTCTTCCATGTGAAGATGAAACACATTGGGAAGAGGTATCACCTCATATGTGGGGTTGTGGAGGACAAGTCTGTTGACCTTGTCAAGATCTCCACTGACGAAAATCCTACAGATTTGCTCATGAAAAGCCTCACTACTTATCGCTTTGCCTTCCTTAGGAGATTGATGGGCATTGGATGAGATAACATTTTTCCTCATCATGTTGTACATGTGTACATTGTACTTTCTTTTCTTTTTCTTTTCACTCCTCATTGAGGTAGATTCACCTTTAAGCGGGAGGTTGTTGGGGGTAAAGGCACCTTTGCCTAGCCGCCCATATATTACTACACTAATAGGACCCGCCACTGCACACTGCAAGTGGCAAGCGCCCGTCACTGTCACTTTATTCTTTATTCTTTTAGTGACAGTTTGAATAAAGGAAGGCCTGGTCACACATTGTGATTGTTGGAGTTCCCATTTGTGTCTCTCTCTCTTCTTGCTCTTGCTCTCTGCGATAGCTCACTTCCAAGCAAGCTTCGATCCTTCTCACCTTTCACTCTCACCTCTAAATGCTACTTTTTCATCTAACAGATGTTGCCTAGTTCTTCTCACTCCTCACGTACCTTAGTCTTTCTCTCTCCTACATTTCCATCTACATTGGATCCAGACTTTCTTGGTGGCTACATTTATTGGTGTTCAACACCACTCAAAGGCTGCCTTTACTATGATTCAGGATCCATTTAGAGTACGACACACTCTACAACTTATAACCTATGCCTTGATATCAAAGATATGAGAGTTCAAGGTTCAGTATTCACTGCATAGTGTGTTTGCTGTACGAGCACTATATATTCATTATTCATTATATTCAATATTTCTAAGTTACCCTAACCCTAAACCTAACTATGTTTTGAGTTTATTAGTGTGTGCTTTGTCGTATGATTGATTTTATGCTTTTTGCATTTAGAGTATTCATTCACATGGTATCAAAGCTAAGTACTCTTTGAGAAACCTTGGCCTTTGATTAGAAAGCCCATTTGCAAAAGTAGGAACAACAAAAGAGTCAAATGGCTTTGAACACATTCACAACACTACTCTAATCTCTGCAGCCAAACATGGACAGAAACGATCAAAAGTGGGCCTCCTAGCTTGCTACGGCCTGATCTAGCATGGGTGGAGCACCATCGGACTACCGTGAAGTCCACAGACCATATCAAATTTCTGTCACCATAGAGTATGATCTCATCCTTATGCATAGGGCTTAGTAGGAGGTTAAAGGTAAGCTTGAGTTTTCTTCTTTAGATTCGATGCACAGAACTAATGATCTTGCACGACCTTTGGAATCTCAACTATGGACTGCCATCCACAAGTAGAAGCTGGCTCGAATTACACACCACTTCCCTAATACTTATTTTCTTTAATGCCAAGTACAAGCCTTATTACTTCAGATTCCATGCTGATTGATTTTGTATGTTTTGTTGGATTGGGAGATGCTTGAGAGCGGAGTTTTGATGCCGAGAAGTGCTTAAAAATAGCTAAAAATTACGAATATCAAGGGAAAAATATTCAACGTCGAAGGCGGCGGCTCCAACTAGGATGATTTTAAGCACCAAGTGGAATAGGACTCTTAAAAGGCGTCCGAGCGATAGTTGTTGATTTTTGATAATTTTTCAGACTACCGTGCGGGTTGTCAGGAGTTGACAGCCAATGCGGGATGTTAAGACAGACGCGCAAAAATTTACAACACTCGATTTGGACACTGGACGGGAAATGGCCAACAAATGGGCAAGATATGAAAGGTGGACATTGGAGAAGACCAAGAGGGGTGCCCTTTGGGACATTTTAACTCCCCCCTTCAAATTTTTGATCAAGAAGCATGAAAAAACGTGGAGAGAGAATGAGGCATGAAGGCACCATCTTCACGCCATTTTTTTGCGCCTCCATGGATGGAGATGGAGATGACAGGCTGTGAGTACCCCATACAACCGATCTTGGGACCGATCTTCTCCTTCTTGGCTGATCTTATCGCCTGTCTTCGCCCGTCCAATGGTGGCCTGAATGAAGAGAGCCAATTCTAGTCTTTCTCTCTCCTTCCTCTCTCTCCCTTAAGGGGTTGTTCTTGTGTGGAAGAAGACAATGAAGAATGGTGAAGGAAAGCTTGTCCGGATGAGACCGGATTGCTTCCGGATGGATGGAGACATGAGGAGTGCTGTTCTTGAAGATGCTAAGCATTAAATGAATGCTGGAAATCAGTCCCATAATCAAGACCAAGAAACCGAGACCTGAAAATAAGCAATAATGCTATTTTTATGAAGAAAAATGATCTTTTTATGCTATTTGCTTTATGAAACCTTGTTCATATGGGATGAAAGTTCTTTATGACATTTTTTGCTATGAGTTTGATCAATTTATGCTCTGAAAATCAGAAAACGTAAGGCTACATGACCAGAATTAGTGTTAAAATACATGGAAAACACGCGTTTTGAGGGTAAAATTGGGGGTTTTGCTATATAAATGAGAAATATGATATGTTACACCAACTAAATCTGAGTTTTTGCTGTCAATGAACCTAAGGGCCATAGCCCACAATCAACTTTCATTTTCAGTCATTATTTATTAAAGAAAAATAGGGAAAAATATCCAAAAAATGAGAAAAATGGGTTTAAAATTAGGGAAAAATGGAAAACGGGCTGAGGAAAATTAGGAAAAATTATATCTATATTTGTGCAATGTATAACGATGGCAAAGCACGAGGTTGGCCTCGGTTTGTCCCCGTTTCTATGTTTTGTTCGTATTTATTGTTCTTTTAAAAGGGAAAAATGCATAGAAACCCTATCTAACCGATCAATAATGCAAAATGCTAAGAGTTGGATGAAGAGGGGCTGAAACACTGAAAGATAAAGAAAAGATTTGATTTATGCATTGCACTTGGCATATAGGAAACGGTTTAAATAAAGAGGATGGTAGCATGAGCATATGGCTCGGTGCCTCCTTTCAATGCAGCACGCGTTAGTGAAATTCATGGAAAGAATGCTTTATGCACCATGCATGATGCTGATCTTTCTTCTGTCTGAGCGCATATCCATACACGACTTGCATTAAGCATAACAATTAAAAGGCATCAGAAAAACCTCTTGGATGCATGGCACCTGTCTTCCTTAGGTTGAGACCAACGATGAGGGTGAGAGGATGTCCTAAGCTATAGGTTAGCCGTTGGGTCCTAAGGGGAAATTGTAGTGAGGAATGGTACATCCTGGAACGTAAAATATTGGTACCTTGAGAGGAGTTTGTGTTCGTTTGTGTTATATGTTTAGCAGCGCATCAAAGGGCCAATCCCTGCGATGTAGGAGAGCTGCAGTGGGGCTTCGACTATTAGTCGGTGGAGTGCCTCCATATGTGTGTGATTGTGGCATTGCCAATGTATAAGGGTTTTCCCTTTGAGGAGTTTTAGGGAAATGTTGGACTATAAACTATAAATGCATGAATTAAGCTTTAGGAGCCTTGAGATGTGTCCTAAACACATAAAGCATGTATGATACTTAATCCTCTCGTTTAATCAATCATTCAAGGAGATAAAAGATAATCCTCACTGAGCACTCCCCAAAGAAATCAATCACTAGTACTACAGCTTGGGACACCTCACCCGCAGCTTGGATCAATGTTTATGAAGACAATTGCCATGCATCCAAGATGATACCATGTATTGAATGCAATGAAACTATGAATGATTCATAGTGCCCAACCATTTTTTTTCATTCAAAATAGCATTATGACAATGCAAAACCATTTATTTTCATGCTTTCATTCTAAACATAGCTGCTACATTTCCCTAGGGGTCAGCACCGAGCATGCTCGTGCTATTGAACCCTTTAATTCTCAAACCACACATATCCTATATGCAAATGTATCAAAAAAAATCAGATTCGCCACATAATTAGCACTTATTACCCCCTCCTCTCCCTACCATTTAAAGTGCAATCTTCACTAGTAGGTTTAGAGAGCATTGTGATGTATTTTTCTTCATAAACAGTAATAAATACTCACTTTAACATAAAGAGAGGGTTAAACTGAGGCTAAACCTCAAGTTTCAACCATACCATACATCCATGGACACATATATTATTGTTTTCTATTTTTAAAGCACAAAAAATCTATTTTTTCATTTTGAGTTGAGTAATTTGCCGATTGTGATGACAAACTAGTGGCAGTGGGGGTCTAACCTCTCCATTGCCCCTACCAAGGGTTGCCACCTCTCTACTTCCCTTGTTGGGGGTTACTTGACTAGGGTGCGGGGGTTTGATTCTTGGATTCGGGCTATGTGCCTCTCGCCTTAGATTCACACTCGCCATCATAATGGTTAGCCTTTTGACAATGTTGACAATATCTATTCTTTTTAGGTACATTATGCCATCCTGGTTTAAGTATTGATTAATTGTTCCCTTGGGATTCATTATCCCTATTTTGATTTTGATTTTGAGTTGAGTTTTGTATGCCCTTGCCCTGTTGCTCCCTCTGAGAAGATGCAAGAAGAGCCCCCTCTATCAAGGATGTATTATAAAATTGATCGAACAACCGTTTGTAATGCAACAATCAACACTTAAACTCATAAAATGTGGACATCAAAGGCTGTGAAATCGCCTACTGCACAAAATGAAAATATTTTATTGGTAGCTTGTTAAGAAATAGGGTAAGGTGATCATCAGAGGACTTAGAAACCCCATGGTTGAGAACTCGGTGAGGAGACGCCAATACTCAACCAACTTAACTTTCAAGTCATCCTTGTTTGTGATTTTGAAATTTTGAAGCTCATGATCCAAATCAATGCGATGGGTCCTATCCCAAGCAGCATAGTGGTCCATGAAGTGTGTCCAATGCTCGTATACGAAGTTGAAATGTTGAAGCTATGAGTGAAACTCAAGCAACAAGCCCTACATAAGCTCGACAATAGCGAATGTGTTACAAGCCTTTCATGAGAGGATGACCTCATATGGAACAAAGGTGGGATCAAGTTAGGGTTCCAACCCTTGCACTAAATCCCATAGGTTCTAAGAGTCTAAGACATGCCTCATCAAATTTGACCAATTGGTGTAGTTTGACTCATTGAAATGAGTCTTGTCACTAAATGCATGCTTGGTGGATGAGATATTAGAACCATGAGGTGTCTATGAAGATCGATAAATGGGATGGAGGATAAGATGGTAGTGATGGTGGATATGAAGTAGGAGGGGGAAAGATGGATAGACAAAAATAGGATTTTGGTGTCCAATGAGTGCCAATTGCTACGGAGGTTCCGAAATGGACATGATTAGATTAGTGTGTAGCCTCTGGACGCTCTTGGTCATGAGGGCATGGGGTGTTTTGGTTGAGCATAAAGGCATGGGCTAAAGCCATAGAGCCAATGCCGAGTCCATTTTAGGTCCCGATAGGTGGTGTGTTTGCTAAGAGTCGCTAATAAGTGGCGATGTCCGAATCTTGGTCAATAGGGACCCGTTTATTAGTGTATGCTAAAAGGTAGTGAGATAGATCCAAAAGACCATCAAACCGAGCTTCAGAAGCAAGTAAGATCTAAAAGTGATCGATGGCAAGCCAAGACTATTAGGAGATATTCTCCTTAGTGGAGTGGTCTGATATTCTTGCAAGGGGGGGTCTTAGTAACTCTACTTCCATGAATAGTCCATTAGGAAGCGGCAGTTCTAGTACTTTCCCTCTTCTAGTTAGTCAACTTGTTATAAGATCCAAGATACACGCTCGAATTTTTTATATACTTAAAAGATATATTGTGAATATTATGCGAGAGAGAGAGAGAGAGAGAGAGAGAGAGAGAGAGAGAGAGAGAGGGAGAGAGGGAGAGAGGGAGAGAGAGAGAGAGAGAGAGGGAGAGGGAGAGGGAGAGGGAGAGGGAGAGGGAGAGGGAGAGGGAGAGGGAGAGGGAGAGGGAGAGGGAGAGATTGACAACACAATAGGGACTGGAAGATGGGCCAGTCCCCTCCCCTTATGGAGTTACATTATTGACAAGGAGCAAGCTCCTTCATTAAACATAAACTAGTTCTTATTTGTAGATCTTCTGATGCCAGGAGACATATTCCACGGTGGATTCTGTGAGACCACGGTGAATTCCATGAGTTTTTTTTTAATTTCATGGTGGATTCCATGAGGTTATTGGGCGGATTTTGTAAAACTATATTTATTTCCCAGGCTCATACACAAGGTGGATTCCTTGTGCGAGAAGTTGATGGGGATGTCTATCCTTTTCGGGCGTCATGTTAATTTAATGTGCACGTGGGTGACTCCACATCGGGTGATTCCACAAAATACATATTTCAATTAATAGACGTTTATGAGTTTAGAGTGCACTCGTATTAAATTAAGATAAGGATAGAGTTCCAACCTATTTATTTATTTTGTAGCTGAAGACTGTTAGGTATTCACTTTTGTCGGTTTAGGCGAGATGGCTCTTGGAACGAACGGGCTCTATTGTTGAGCCATCCATACCAACATGTTCCTGGCGGTGAAGAACCCCCTGCTGTGTTGTTGGATCGCGAAGAAGGACCACTCTCTAGCAACGGAGGACCACTTGGAAAGTTCCTTTGGAAGACGTTTTTTTTTCCCTCTCTCTCAGAAAGAAACTCAGTTTTCTTTGAATTGTCAAAGCTTAAGCTTTAAGATTAAAGAAAAAAAGGCTTAACCTCTTAAATTCAATGCATTACGGTGGCAGCATATACTGGTCGTCGCCGATTATGATGACAACATGTAGCCATCCTGATCGTTGGCTATTGTTCATTAAGCTTTTATAAAGCTTAAGGTTAGTAACCTTACTGAAGCTCCAAAATTTCAAATCCTAAATCTCCTACATAGTAGCTGTTACTATTGCCATATTCTCAAACCAGTTTTGCAACTCTAGAAAGCCCATGTTTCTATCTGCACTCTGACAGAGACAGTTTCCAGCAACCAAACTGGCATGCACAGTCTATTTCTCGCTTCTTAAAGTAGACATTTATCAATTTCTGTACCCGTAAAAAGAAGAACGATTGTAGAAAGCCATATTAAAAGAAAAAGAAGCAAGACTTGTAAACCCAAACTTGAGCTACGCTCATCCCGCTAAACAAGATTTCGAGTGTGTGAGGTTGTTTGAAATTTTGCAGGATGTCCGATCAAAATATGGAAGATTTTATGGTCGAAGGTGATTTACCAAAACCAATGGTGGAGCAAAAATTGGACCTAATTATGATGCAACTTCAAGAAAAATGAAGAGCACTTCAAACTTTGCAAGCTCAACTGGCTACTCTTCAACGATCTACTGTCAATCAAGATGGACCGCAACCAAAAGATGTTATACGATGTATGATTGATGCAACACTGGAAGCACAATCTATTAAGAAAGAAGCTAAGATGAGTAAAAGAAATTTCAAATTGTGTACTTTTAATGGGCTACGTGACGAAAAAACTATTCTCGCTTTTATCAGTCAGTTTGATGATTATTTCCATGAAGAACAACATGCCGAAAAAGACAAACTCAAGTGTGTCACTAACCATTTAGTGGACAGAGCATCGTTATGGTGGACTGTTATTCGCAAAAGTATTAATTGTCCTACTACTTGGGAGGCTTTTCAAAAGAAATTTTTGCAAAATTTTCTTCCACCTCAATTCCATGAAAAAGCAATCAAATAGTGGGATCTTCTGCAACAAAGAGATCACGAGCCTATTTTGCAATACACTGAGCATTTTTGGAACGTCTTATTGCAACTTCGAATGCTTGAAGATGTACCTGAGGTGATCCACAAGCGCAAGTTCATGTTTGGTTTGCTTGGTCACTTCTGTGCGGAGGTGAACATGTTCAAGCCAACGACTCTGGAGCATGCTAATGGTAACTTCGGTACAAAGCAATTCAATTCTAACTTTCGAAGATTCAATCAAAATTTCTTTGTTTCTTCTTCTTTCCATAAATCCTAGACACAACCCCCTGTTTTACCAAATTCAAATACTAAGCCATCTTTCCAACCAAATCCCAGCATACCTAAACTCCCGCCATTACCAATAATGTTTCCAAAGCCAAGCCTATAGTTTGCTACAAGTGCCACCAACATGGTGAATTGTCAATCCAAGAAGCCAACTGTTCCCATCAACTACTTGGGAGCGATTGAAGATGAAGACCAATAAGAAATGCCAGACTTCACGGAAGACGACGACGATATCGGTACTACTTCAGATATTTTATGAGGTATGCCAAATCCTCATTCATTATTAATGATGAAATGTCTTGTGCATGGTAAAGAAAAGATTGTTTTGCATGATGGTGGGACCACACATGATTTTATTTATGCAAAATTGGTCAAAGAATTGAATTTACATACTCTTCCAACTCATTATCGCATAATATATGCATTCTTAGGCACTAGATACAATGGTACACAAGAAGTTCATGATTTAGAAATTAAAATTGGCGATTATGTTGAGCGCAGAAATTTCTTGGTTGTGCCTTTGCAATCTAGTGACATTATTTTAGGAATGCCTTGGCGTCATAAATATAATCCCGATATAGATTATTCCACACATTTAATGAAATTTCATTCTAACGGAAAACAAATCACATTACATGGTGCGCACACTTTAGATAAATTTCCATTGCTTAGTCACACACAAGTTAAACATGCATTGAGAAAAGGTAGCAAACCATACTTAGTATGAGTGAATGAAATTGAAGCTAAAGAAAATCAGATGCATCCTAGGCACACACAATTTCTTTCACAATTTAAAGATTGTTTTGCTGTTGATTTACCACCTACACGTCCTGAAGATCATAAAATAGATTTGATTCTTGGTTCACAACCACCATGTAAAGCACCTTATAGACACAATCAAATTGAATAGAAAGAAATCCAAACCCAAGTTGAAGAATTGTTAACCTGAGGACTCATTAGGCCCAGTAGTTCTCCTTTTGGTACACCTGTCTTGTTAGTCAAGAAGAAAAATAATACCTATAGGATGTGCATTGACTATCGTGCCCTAAACAAGATCACTGTCAAGAATAGATATTCGATCCCTAGGGTAGACGACCTCATGGATAAACTACAAGGGGTCACAATATTTAGCAAGATAGATCTCAAATCTGGATATCATCAAGTACGATTAGATACACCTGACATTTTTAAAACTACATTTAGAACTTAATTTGATCATTATGAATTCCTTGTTATGCCTTTTGGTTTAACTAATGCACCAGCCACATTCAATCATATGATGAATCAAATATTTCTGAAGCATAAGCATTGTGTAAGTTTTCTTTGATGACATATTGGTTTTCAGTAAGAATGAGAACGAGCATTATAAACATTTATCTTTGGTTTTCAAATTATTGAAAGAGAATCAATTATATGCTAACCCTGAAAAGAGTGAATTTTTTCAAACCCACATTGAATATGTAGGACACATTGTTTCTTATGATGGTATTCAAGTTGATCCTAAAAAGATAGAAGCAAATTTGAATTGGTCGATCCCTAAAAATGTGCATGAGTTACGTTCTTTCTTAGGTTTTGCTAGCTTTTACAGAAAATTTGTGAGAAATTTCTCATTGCTTGTATTACCTTTAACGAAATTATTAAAGAAAGGTATTGTATATCATTAGTCTGATAATCAGCAAAAGTCTTTTGATTTACTGAAATATGCTTTAATCCATGCCCCTGTTTTGCAATTACCTGACTTTAATAGACTATTCTTTCTCGTAGTCATTGATGCTAGTGGATCTAGAATAGGAGCTGTCCTTATGCAAGATTCACATCCCATAGCCTATTCTACTTGCAAACGTAAACCCTCTAAGCTGAAGTATTCTACCTATGATAAGGAATTGCTAGATGTAGTACAAGTTTTACATCAATGGAAACACTATTTGATGGGATCTGAATTCATTATCAAATCTGACCAACAAAGTATCAAACATCTCCTTAGTCAGCCACAAATCTCTGACTGTCATATTAAATGGGCTGCTTTTATTGAAAGTTTTCATCCGCTTATTCAATATCAACCTGAAAAAGAGAATGTTGTTACCGATGCCTTAAGTAGAAGACCAAGTATCCATAATATCTCTGTTATATCTTTTGATTCCCTTATCCCTATGAAAAATACCTATGACCAAGACCCCAGTTTTCAAGCTGATTGGAATAAGTTAGTTGCAAATAACTGGATTTCAATAGATTCATTGTCTTACTCTGAAGGATTTATGCTTTATGAGAAAAGGTTGTGTGTAACCGTTACATTTAGATCATTTGTGTTGCACGAAATTCATTGTCCTCCATATCAAGGCTATAGAGGTATTATTTCTACTTTACATACATTGGTTGAAAATTTTTACTGGCCATAGATGGAATCTGATGTTTCTAACTTTGTATCTGAGTGTCTAATTTGTCAAAGAGTTAAGCGACACCATGGTAAGCAATATGGTTTATTAATGCCTTTACCAATTCTTGAACGACCATGTGAACATATTTCAATGGATTTTATAATTGGTTTGCCTAACACCCAAGCTCATCATGATATGATTTGGACTATTGTAGATCGATTTAGTAAAAGAGCATATTTCATTCCATGCAAGAAAACATTAACTGCATCTCAAGCTGCACAATTGTTTTTGAAGATTGTTTTCACTAACCATGGTTTGCCAAAAGTTATTATTTCTGATCGTGATTCTAGATTTTGCAATAATTTTTGGGCTACTTTATTTGCTAATTTAGGAACTAAGATTGATTTTTCATCTGCATTTCATCCTGAAACTAATGAGCAAACAAAAGCTACTAACATTACAAATTTAGATCTTTTGCATACATACACAATTTCAAAATCACAAACATGGGATACACATTTGCATTTACTTCACTTTGCATACAACAATACACCACATATAGCTACACAAAAAGCACATTTTTAAAATCATTTATGGACATAGATTGCCTACACCTGTTACATCATTGTGGGAGGTTTCACTCAACCGCCAAGACCCACGGACCGCTTATTGTTTCAAGGGTTCCAAGCCAAGCACTAATGGCTACCTCTCACATAGCCGACGCGCCATCCATATCTATGGGTGTAGTGAGCTTACCTTGATGCCGTTCGAGTTACCTCCTCTCCCGCGCACTCCGGTGGCTCCACGATCCAAGTGCAAGCTTCAAGCAAGCTCCATCCTCAAGCTCCACGCTCCAAGCTCCATTGCCGCGAGCAAGACAAGAGAAGAGAAGAGAAGAGAAGAAGAGAGGAGACGATGGAGAGCTTCTCCTCCTCGGTCCCTCATCCTCACACACTCACTCCCTCACACTCTCACACTCCCTCTCTCAAGCACAAGCTCAAGCAAGCAAGAACAAGAAGAAGAAGAAGAAGAGGAGAGCTACTTTTGGCCACACACAAGAATGAGCTTTTCATTCACTTTTCAACTTTATATACAAAACCCTAAATCCCTTTTGGGCGGTCATCCCCTTTTCCCCTTTTTACATGGCCGGCTGTAGCCTTGGCCCTTTTTCCCATTGTCCTTCTATCTTCCTAGCTTCCTTTCCACTGCCCATCTACATATACAAATTGCACGGCCCGGTGCTCTTTTACAAGATTTCAGGGTGCGCCTTTTTATTTTAAAATTCGCCTTTCCCCTTTTGCCTTTGCCTTGGACTTTTAAGGTTGCCCTTGCGCTTTTGGCCTTTTCTCATTTTCTTTCTTCAGTCGGGCTACCTTTTTTCCGCCTTTGCCCTGCGTCTTTTCCACTTCCTTTTGCTTTCTTCGTGTTGGGATTAACATTTTTTCTGCCTTTGCCCTGCGTCTTTTCCACTTCCTTTTGCTTTCTTCGTGTTGGGGTTAACATTACCCCCCTCCTAGACGAGTGCCAGTCCCATGGCACTCACCGTCGTAGGTAGCAGGCTGGAGCATGCACCGAAGACGTGGGTAACAAGGACGCCTGTGGTTTTCATGGAGGAATGTTGGTGGTGGTGTGGCAGAAGGTCCTGGGGGCCTTTTGGTGACCAAGGTGGCTGGTGGAAGGTTGTTGGAGTTGGTGGTAGGGTTATGCTGTGTTGGGGATTGCTTTGATGGTCAGCACAAGTGTTGGTTTGTTGGGGATTCTGCGTATGATGATTTTTTGGGGGCTTGTCAGATGGTAAGTGATAAGCATTCAGAGTTGGGTGTTGATGAAGATCGAATGACACGTTCTGTGGAGTCTTCAACACCTGCAATTTGAAAACCTCTCGTGTGGTCTCTCCCTAAGGGGTAGTGCTAGTCTTCTTATCGTGCGTAAGACTTGTTTGATTAGTTTGGGAGACAGGTCGAACTCTAAGCAAGCTGAGAGTATTGACCTGCACTTGAGGACCCAAACTGTGGATATAGTTCGGTGCAAATATTATGTGAGTGCTCGTGCATACTTAGATATTACATAGTTAGAAGACCGCGGGCTAGTTTCTCATAACGATGCGTGGATGAGGCAAAGTTGTCTATGTGGAGAAGGAGTACGCGTGAAGGCATATGAGACATCCTTTGCATTGCGACTGCACGATGTAGCATAATGGAATACAAGGACACCGCACTTTCAGTAGTAGCTGGAAACTATTGGACTTGCGTGATGAGTACAGTTTACTTTTCATGGCCAAGCGTGCGGTGCTTATCACCATTGATTGCAATGGTACTAAGGCAGAGTGCAAAAGAAAATTGTCCAAGTGGGTCAGGGTGACAGGTCTAACCTTAGGCGAGACAAGCTTCCCAAGTATGTCCTGCCCTTGATGTGCCCTGAACAATTGTGGGTGAGTGTAAGGGGCTAGGGGACTAGGGACGAAGCCAGTCGACCAAGGTCACCAGACGTACCTAATTTGAGGACCCCTAGGTGCTGTGCTGTGATCGTGGGTGCTTCTTATTTTTCCATTCACTTCTTTTTCTTTTCTTTTCTTTTCTTTTCTTTTTTTTTGCCTGAGTACAACCATTACAATGTGTTGAGACTATCAGCCTTTCAATGGGTTGGAAAATGTCAAGCTTCGAAGGCTCAGAAAATGAGTAGTACAATGATGATGGTGCCCTAGCCTCACTGTTAGAGAAGCATTTGGTGAAAGGGGGAGATACTCTCGAGATATTGCAACCCTCCTTGCGGCACATGCGATGTTGGTACAATTGAGGTAACGGCTGCCGTGAGCCAACTATAGAGCCTGACTCAGAAAGGGGGCGTGGCAATGTGGGCGATTGGCAAGGGTGCTTTCGGCAGCGTGGCTTTGTCGCGGCTTGCTATGGGGTTGTGGGTGTTGCGGTGATTGGCATTGAGCATTTTCGCACAGGGACCTGTATTATCCTGCATCCACTTATCGCTTCATGAGAGCATGTGCATTGTGTATGCCGCAACTATAATAAACTAGTGCAATGCAAGGAGACATCACTTATTTGAATTCTATGGTGTTGACTAGACATTTATCACCTGCACTTGATTAGCTTTTTCTTTTGCTAAAGACGTAGCATATATTAAACGCAGATATAATAAGTTCATCCAAGTCAGGAACATGTCAACACTTAACAAATCGGGAACACTTAACCATTAAAAACCAAAAGTCCTGGCCAGTTATCATTTGATAAGCCCTTTATGCATTATGGGCTACTCGATTTGTACGAGGCGGGGCGAGTCTGGATGGCCGGGTGACTGGGGCTCTGCTGGTGTGGGGCTCCCGTGGGGGCGAGCAGGGAACATGTCGGCCGGGATATGAATGGTGTAATCCCGGCTCGCTACCGTCTCCAAAATTTCTTTAAATAATTCATTAAATTCTTCTTTTTCTTGAGCTGCCCTTTCTGCCTTTGAGCGTCTGGGGCCCGAGCAGGAGCTGGGAGTGCGCACCACAAGTGCTGCCACCTGTTGCGCGTTTCGAGTCTCGACTTTCTTGACTCGAGGATTCTTCGGCCTTCGCCCTGGGCAATGTCGCTTAGGGCCTTGCTTCTTGGCATACCTCTTGATGGTGGGCACATAGCGCTCCGGTGGAGGGGCGCATGCCACATGCTCTCGCCTTCTGCGAAGAGCGTCTTTGCAAGCCAACTCTTCATGATTCTCCATACGTTCTACCAAAAAAGGAAACCTACCAGACGCACTCCAAGGGTCAGACCTTGATACAAGGTACAACTGTTTGTATGAAAGGGATTTTAGTGTGGTTTATCAAGCGCATGTGACAAGAAGGGGAGGGGTGAGGCATGCAGTGTTTTGTCATAACGGGATGGCCCCCATGATGATGTTCGTTATGCCTCCAGCCATTAGCCAATATTGGCTTTTGCTAAGTTGTGTGGACTGGTTGTCATGGAGTGGGATAGGGCACATCCTCGGAAGGATAGACCAAAAAGGGAAAAAAGTGTATAGAAAGGGGCTGCACTTTGTCTACACCATTAGTGTTGTTGGTCAAGGCTTCCTATGGCGGTAATCGTGGGTTGCATGCCCTTCACTTGGAGGTGGGAATGGTCACACGGCTTTTAAATGTGTGATGAGAAGAGGACTTGAGGAGGTTTCTGTTAGAACCAACTCTTCTCCCTGCGCTTGACTATCATTACTTGTGTGTGTTGATATTGTTTATACAAGGTGACACAAAAATCAGTGTTTATTTATATACATATCTATGAATCCATGTCACATCACAAGGATAAGAACCAAGTGTAGAACTCGGGGTTGTACCGGAGCATGGCACACGCATCTAGTATTCGTGGCAGTTGACTTAATACTGATAGATATTTTGCCACGTCGAGTAGTACGGAACCTTGACCGAGTCTACTAGCAATATGTAACTCCTCTTCGGTGAGAACCTTATCAATCAAAGAGCCCAGTAGCCTAGTCCCGGCTAAGTCCGTACCCCGAATGTCAGTGAGCACTCGAAGGGAAGTTGGTGCCACGTAGGTTGGGTCTCTTTGAGACCGCCATTTGGCCAACCGCTCTTCTGAGACCGTCATGATCTGAGCCCCTACTTCGGCCATTACGACGCGGCTTTCGCACCAACGCCGCTCAAATTGACTCTGGCCTACTGACAGTCACTTTGTAGCTCTATGTCTACGAGATTCGGTCGGCAGAGCACTTCATTGAACGTGACGGTTAAGCGTAGTTCGTCAGCCTCCTCGTCAGCGATGAGTCGCATCTGTTCATGCAGGAGCCTGTCGTAGTGCCCGTTAAGATGTTCTTGTTCTTCCCATGATAGAGGAAAGGTCAAGTATTCTCCAAGCTACTCCTTGGGAATCGTGCCCACGTCCGCAAGGATGTAGACACGTGCGACCACTTTGAGCTTAGCCTCCAACTCAGTTAAGCATTCTGCGACATTTCTATGTTCAGCGAGGGCTTGCTCGGTTGCTATCTCATGCAAAGTTCTAAGAGTTTCCTTAGGCTTTAGCATGGCTGGGGGCTCAGGCCTAGATGAGCAAGATTGGTCAACGCTAGGATTCCTTGTGCTCTTGGGGTTCTCACGTTTCTCCTGAGGTTTTGTTGTTATTTCGTCATGGTTCTTCTCGGATGTGACTGGTATAGATTTGTCACCCTGTTGTGACAGCATTGTATCCACTCTTGATTGATCAATGTGAGTTCTATTGTCAGTGGATAGAGTGTTGCAAGCAACTGTTGATGGCAACGGTTGCTTTGGTTTCTCAGAACACACGAATGTGTCTGGGGTTTCACCGCTATTCGAAGAGGCATCAATGAGTTCATTGGTGGATGGACTTGAGGCTTTATTCATCGGCTCTTCGGCGCTCTTCGTCTCAATGTTCTTGGGGTCCACAACCACCTGCAACTGTTGATGTTTTCTCTGCTTTCTCCTCTTTTTCTTGGTCAATGAAGGTGCCTCTCTCGATGACTCAGGACCCTGGGCTATATCGACCGTTGATGTGCTTGGTCGTGCTTCAGCATTTTCCTTCTGTAGTCTGTCCTTATGGGACATAGCCGTGGTTTGTTGAATAGCCTTGCCCGGTTGTGAGGGCACAACTGCCGCCCTTTTCGGAGAGTCTAGCTTTTCAACCAACTCCCTTGCGTTTGACTCCTCCGTCCTAGGCTTTAGGCACTTTGAGAGTACTGGAGTTGCCGAGGGATTTGGTTGTGACACCTCCTCCACAGGTGAACTTCTAAGGACACATTCCACATAGGGTATTGTTACAGCCAAGGGCTGTGACTGCTGTGGTCCCTGGTTGGAAGTGGTAGCAGCTAGTTTAGTGGGATGGCTACCCTTGGTGGATTGCGGAGTCAAGTCCCTAGGGCGATCAGAAGTGGTTGTGTCCTTCGTTGGCCTTTGAGCACTCATTTGTGTAGATCGAACATGAGCTGATCTAGTCGCATTAGGTGGCTCAGGCATTTCCTTAGGTTGAGAGCTATAGATGGCATCACGTCCCACCTCTTTGACGATTGGAAGCTTAGATGGAGATAGAGATTGGAATTGAGCAGTCACGCTTGACAACTGCTGTGGTGCTTCCTGTGCCTGTTTGGGAGAAGAGGGCGTAGGAGATCTAGGACTCCTAGGTGGATGTGGCACTAGCTGAATGATTTTCTCAAGGCTATTAGATGATTGTGCCATTTGCTTTGTTGAGCGAGTAACCTTACCATGAGCAATGTTGTGCCTATGATGTTTGTTCTCCCCTTGGGAAATCAAAGGCTCATTGGGCACTAATGGCTTTTGTGCATGCTCAATGGTTACATATGACATCTGCTTATTAAGCATGCTAGGTTGAGGCTCTTTCTTTCGAACACTCATGTCTGGTTTCTTGCCTTGAGACCTAGAGGTTCTCTTAGATTTCCTCCTGTGCCATGCTTTTGAGGCACTCTGGCCTTCAGCTGATGGAGGCGGTTTAGCAGGGGATTTTGGTACCCAAATCCATCGGTTGCCTGCATAATACCCTTGAGCCTGAAGCAACGCCTTGGATATCCATCGTGGCGTTGTGCTGGCTCTCCATCGACGCCTCCGTCTATAAGGCTTGGGCTTCTTTTGGGGTCTTCTACGATATTTGTAAGTCCAAAGCCCGTCCTTGGCATTGTCTCTTGACCTTCTTATTTCAGGCCTGGCCTCACTCACTGGTTCTCGTTGTTCGACCTGTGCTTGTATCGATTTTTCCAACAAGTCCTTGCTCTCGTCAGTAGGTTTGACTATTACGTCAGCACCTTCCTTGCCTTTCCCTTGAGGTTCGATGAGGTCACCTTTGCTAAAGGTGGTGACTATCCTCACACCCGGTAGTGTCAGGTGTATCCTCTGTGCTACATAGTTAGCCTCGCATTTGGTCGCCCTTTTGAAGGGTCTTCCTAGGAGGGTTTCTTTCCCGCAGCTAGCACTATTTGGAGGAACATGAAATAGGATAGGCAAGCTTTCTGTTTCAATTGTCGCAAGGATTTTGCACTTCCCTATGAGTGCTTGTGGATGTCCCCCATAAGGGCTAAGAGTTGCACTAGTTGGTGTGAGCTCTGGTTGGCCTAGTAGGGTCCATGATTCATAGGTCAAGATATTAAAATCTGCTCCCTCATCAATCAGAGCATCGATTGTATGCTCTCTTTTCGCGGTGAGTTTAACCCTAAGATAAGCAGGTGGTACTATGTCTTCATCTTCCGCGGCTTGGCTTGTAAATTTAAGCCTTCTGACAGATGCCCTTGAGTTCTCGACTGCACGACCAGATGTGGATTCTCCACTGCTGTCTTGGATCGTCAGTACAGTGCTATTCAAGGTACATCTCTCGTCAAGAGTGTCATGTCTAGTCATCTTGGCATTTGCAGCTTGCTGCTGTTGCATTTCACTCTGACTAGACATGGTATGAACACAATGTCTTTGTGTTCTCGTGGCGTGGCCTTTTTGCCCTTGATGGCTAGATTGGCCCATTGAGGTTCTAGGGTCTCTGTTTGTCTCTATTCGGGTATGGGTTTTTGGCTGCTCTTTTGCACGTGAGAATCCATGCTTGTGTAGAGCCATTGCTACACTAGGGTCCAATTTGGAAGACCTATCACGGCGCGCATTTTCTCTCCAACCTACTCGGGGGAGGTGCAATGAGGGGGGTTCGGGGGCGGGGGGGGGGGGGGGGGGGGGGGGGGGAGGGGGGCAGTCCCCCCCGGCCCGCAGGGCTGTTACGATAGACGCCATATGCAATTTGGAGGACCGGTTATAGCCAATTTTGAACTACGTGCTCTAAATTTTAGCCCAGTTATGGATCTGTGATATGCCTTCAGCTCTACGTAGCCTTAAGGGTCAATCTCAGGGTTTAGATGTATCAAAATTTGTGTTCTAGGCACGTGTCCGATTTTGACAGTTTTTTGTCCGATTCTCAGATGTCCGATTTTCAGGAGTCCGATTATCAGAATCGGACGTCAAATTTTAGGTGGGTCTGATCGGACCAATGGTCCGATTTTGGTCACGTCCGATTCTAAGAGTCGGATCAAAAAGTGGTCCGATTTTCAAGTGGTCTGATTCTGGGAATCGAATCGGACAAGGTGGTCCGATTCTGGCTGGTCCGATTCTGGGAATCGGACCAGTCTGGTCCGATTGTGAGTGGTCTGATTATGGACTCGTCCAAGTGTCCGAGTCGGATGGATTGGTCCGAGCGTCCGATTCTCAAAATCGGATGGGTTGGTCCGAGTGCCACGTGGCACGTCCGATCGGACTGGTCCGATTCTGGTCCGACTCCCGAACTCGGGTGGTCCGATTCTGGGAATCGGACCACAGCGAGTTGGTCCGAGTGTGTTGGCGGCGGGCGCGATTCCCGCGCGTTTGACCCCTCCTCATTGTTTGGTGCACACAATCACCACAAACTTTTTAAATCTGATCAGGGCACTTGTTGGAAAACATCAGACTCACCTAGAGCAGCACGAATCACCGATGCCTAGGAATCGGGGCAGCGCTTCCTCGTCCTGTGAACCAGAAGTTCTCTCTCTCTCTCTTCTCACACAAGGCAACCCAAGGAAATGAGGTCTGTCCTGGCCTCCCAGGCCTCTTAAGGTCCTTTCCCAGCACTGCAGAGCCTCACAGCTAGTTGCCTATCCCTATCTTCCCAGAACTTGAATCTGGTCCCCTGTTTCCCTATTTTAGCCAGTTATACAGCAACAGAAAACCCTACTGTTTGCCTGTTTTTTCTTCTTTTTCTTTGTTTCTTTCCTACCCTAAATGCATCCAAATCACAAAATAAATACCTATACTACTCCATTCCACAGCATAAATCTCAGAAAGCATAAAACCTACTTGCCAAGGAGATCGAATACCCTCTTCAACCCCTCGCTTCCTACCTATCTACCTCAAGCACCGTTTCGGGAAAAACCCTACTCCAATGCTTGATTCAAAGCGCGCAAGCGCTCAAGGCTTGAATCCGTTGGTCCCGGCAACGGAACCAAATGTGGGAGGTTTTACTCAACCGCCAAGACCCACGGACCGCTTATTGTTTCAAGCGTTCCAAGCCGAGCACTAATGGCTACCTCTCACATAGTCGACGCACCATCCATATCTATGGGTGTAGTGAGCTTACCTTGATGCCGTTCGAGTTACCTCCTCTCCCGTGCACTCCGGTGGCTCCACGATCCAAGTGCAAGCTTCAAGCAAGCTCCATCCTCAAGCTCCACGCTCCAAGCTCCATTGCTGCGAGCAAGACAAGAGAAGAGAAGAGAAGAGAAGAAGAGAGGAGACGATGGAGAGCTTCTCCTCCTCGGTCCCTCACCCTCACATACTCACTCCCTCACACTCTCACACTCCCTCTCTCAAGCACAAGCTCAAGCAAGCAAGAAGAAGAAGAAGAAGAAGAAGAGGAGAGCTACTTTTGGCCACACACAAGAATGAGCTTTTCATTCACTTTTCAACTTTATATACAAAACCCTAAATCCCTTTTGGGCGGTCATCCCCTTTTCCCCTTTTTACATGGCCGGCTGTAGCCTTGGCCCTTTTTCCCATTGTCCTTCTATCTTCCTAGCTTCCTTTCCACCGCCCATCTACATTTACAAATTGCACGGGTGAGAGCCCAACGCTCTTTTACAAGATTTCAGGGTGCGTCTTTTTATTTTAAAATGCGCCTTTCCCCTTTTGCCTTTGCCTTGGACTTTTAAGGTTGCCCTTGCGCTTTTGGCCTTTTCTCCTTTTCTTTCTTCAGTCGGGCTACCTTTTTTCCGCCTTTGCCCTGCGTCTTTTCCACTTCCTTTTGCTTTCTTCGTGTTGGGGTTAACCTTTTTTCCGCCTTTGCCCTGCGTCTTTTCCACTTCCTTTTGCTTTCTTCGTGTTGGGGTTAACAATCATTATCAAACAAAGTTAAAGTTGCTGATGATATTGCCAATACACATGCCACTATTTTTGTTGAAGTCAAAGACATGATTACGAAAGCCCAGCAATCATACACTAAACAAGTTAACAAGAAAAAAAAACCTATGAGTTTCAATGTTGATGATTATATTTGGTTACGCATTGAAAAGAGAAGATTACAAAGTGTTGAGAAACACCTTGTTGTTAAGTTAGCCCCCCCTAGATTTTATGGACCTTTCAAGATCATTCACAAAATCAATCACAATGCATTTAAATTAGAACTACCCCAACACTGGAAAATACACAATACTTTTCATATCAGTTTATTACAACCTTTTAGAGGCCATTTACATGTTTATCCTATCTATGAAAACCCTCATTTGTTAGAAGAAGAAACTGAAATATCCTTGAACCTGAAACTATTCTAACTAGCCGTAGATACTCTAGATATTTGGTTAAGTTTAAAAATCATCCTATTGAAGAGTCCCAATGGATGCACGCTCGTGATCTAAGTGCTTACCCCTCACTGCTCGCTCTACATTGAGCTAATAGCAATTGAGGACAATGGCTATTCCACCCTGAGGGTATGATGCCAGGAGGCATATTCCATGGTGGATTTCGTGATACCAGGGTGGACTCCATGAGTTTTTTTAATTTCACAGTGGATTTCTTGAGGTTTTTCAGTGGATTTTGTAAAACTATATGTATTTGCCGAGGTTTGTACACAAGGTGGATTCCTTGTGTGAGAAGTTGACGAGGACGCCTGTCCTTTTCGGGAGTCATGCTAATTTAATGTACGCGTGGGTGACTCCACAACGGGTGATTTCGCAAAATACATATTTAAATTAATGGATGTTTATGAGTTTAGAGTGCACTCGTATTAAATTAAGGTTAGGACATAGTTCCAATCTATTTATTTATTTTGTAGCTAAAGACTATTAGGTTTTCACTTTTGTCGATCTAATTTTATTATTTTCTAACAATTGTGAATGCTTTAGTTGATGTGTAGAGCAGGTAGTGGTGGTGTTGGGAAGCATTGGGCGATAGCGTGTATTCAGATTACTTAAAAGATATTATCATTTTTTATGGGCGCGCATCTTATCATTAAGGGTGTGGTGCTAATATTTATTTAGGTGCACTTATTTATTGAAGTGCTTGAAAAATATTTATAATTTTGTATGTGCATGGATGCACAGTTTAAATATTTCATTATGAGATATTGTATTTGGGTATAGCTTGACTTTTGGGCCGCCCAACCGCTTTATTCTTTATTTGGACAAAATTAAACACAAATGCTAAAGCATGCTAATTGTAAAATTGGGCTAATTTTGAGCTTTGAGATGAATAAATTTATAAATACATGCCTTGTGAAGTGCTTACACAAGTCATGGGGGGACATTGTACCCAATTGGTCTCTTTTCTTCATGTCATGCAAAACTATCTTTTTGCTTTTTGAGCTTAAGTAGAGTTATTTTATTCTTGGGGACCTTCTGGTGCTCGCTACGTACACATCCAGCATCTGATTTGTGCACCATCTTGGGAACAAGATCACAGTTCCTTGCACAGTACATAGCTGGCTAACACTTGCACAACTTGGAAGTTGGAACCTTTTGATCCTTCTTGAGTCTCTCCTTCTCTCCTACACAATATGTGTAGGGAACTCCTCTTGGAGCTTGATTTCAGTAGAGCTTCCACAGCACTTGCACCTTCTCTCCTACACAATATGTGTAGGGATCTCCTCTTGGAACTTGATTTCAGTAGAGCTTCCGCAACACTTGCAGCTTCTCTCCTACACAATATGTGTAGAGGTCTGCTCTTGGAACTTGATTTTAGCAGAGCTTCCGCAGCACTTTGTGAGATTCGAACTGCCTTCTCTCCTTCTCTTACATGCACACAAAGTGATGCTTCCTTCACCTCTCCCACACCCAAGGAGAGCCTTCTCTTTTATAGGCTTCAAGAGCTTCTCTTCTTGGAGAGAGATTTGAGTGCCAAGATTGGAAAGATTGATCTTCATGCAAGATGTGGCTGTTCCAAGAATTACTCTGCACAGCACCAATTTCAAAATATCTCTCTGTACATTGCTCGGATGGAAAAACGTCCAACACAAAAGTTATAGATCTTGCCATTTTTTATAATCCTCGTGGGTCATTTTTTGAGATCGGCTTTCTATCATGAAATATTTTAAAAATGGATTCACCATGTCTATTTTAAGAAAAGCAGCCTTTTAAACTCTATTCTTAACTTATGGTCCATGCAACTACCTTGAGCCATAGATAAGGAGAGTTCATTAGATTTACTTGAGCAACCACCTTTTAAACTCTATTCTTAACTTATGGTCCATACAACCACCTTGAGCCATAGATAAGGAGAGTTCATTAGATTTCCTTGGGCCTCAACCTTAAGATTGACTTCCACACAAAAGCTTATGTCATTTTAGACCTTAGAAAGGTAAAATCACTTCTCTCCTCACTTCTAGAGGATCACGTCTCTTGTCTTTCTTAGTGAGAGAATTATCTCTCTCATCTTTCTTAATGAAAGAAAAGACATTGATGATCTCAAAGGGTGTAAGATCTTTGTATGGATGAAAGACATAAGATCTTTGAGAATGGGAAATCCTATGACATAGAGACATAAGATCTCTGATAATCAAAAGAATGGGAAATCCTATGACATAGAGACATAGGATTTCAAAAGGTCCAGAATAGTAGAATTAGTACTTTCACTCTGCCCATCCGTTTGAGGATGATAAGGGGATGAAAACTTTAATCGAGTCCCGAGGTTCTCGAAGAGAGCTTGCCAAAAAAGGCTAGTCATGCAGGGATCTCGATCACTTATAATGGACTTAGGCATGCCATGATGCTTGAAAATATGAGCAATGAATAGCTTAGCTATATGATCGGCTTTGATTGTCTTTCGCACAGGTATAAAGTGAGCTTGCTTACTAAACCTATCCATGATAGTCCAGATTGCATCATTGCTTGCTTGTGTGTGAGGAAGCTCCATGATAAAGTCCATGGCTATACTTTCCCAAAGCTCATTGGGAATAGGGAATGGCTTCAGTAGACCAAGTGGTTTATGCCTATCATACTTTACTTTTTGGCATATCTTGCACTCGCTGACATATCTTTCAATGTCAACTCTAAGAGTGGGCCAAAAGAAATATATTTCCAATGCTTGAGTAGTAGGTAGAATATCCCTATGTCCGGCATATGGAGATGCATGCGATTTATCCATTACCTTGTGTTGCAATGGTAATGCTACACAAATTGCTTGATGATTATATAAATAACCATCTCAAATCGAGTAAGGTGTAATCGACTAACCCAAGTAAGCTGATCCCATATGGTTGAGAAGTCAGAATCGGTTGCATACATTTTGGGTAAATCCATGAACTCGTTATGGTCAACAATTGTGATTGCATTCACTCAAGGTCACCATGATAGAGCATCTACTACCACATTCTTAGTTCCAGATGTGTGAAGGATTTGAAAAGTGAAACATAGATAAGAAATTTGCCCATGCATATGTTTCTCTAAGAGCTTCTTCTGAGTGAGGAAGTATCTTAGCCTTTGGTGATCTATTTTACTAACAAAATCTATACCAAGTAAATAATGTTTCCATACTTAAAGAGCATGTACCACCTCCATAAGCTCTTTCTTATATATTGGAGCATGTAGCTCATGGTCCTTAAGGCGTCCTCTCTCAAATACTACTGTATGATGCTCTTGGTTAAGCACAGCTCCAATGCAATCCCTAGAAGCATTGTAATGAACTTCAAAAGGTTTTTGAAGATCCAAAACTATGAGAATTGATTCTTGAGTCATAAGAAACTTAATTCTTTCAAAGGCTTGTAGTTGCCTTGATCCCCACCAAAAAGGCATTCGCTTCTTAGTAAGGTCATGTAGAGGAGATGCAACATACAAAAAACCTCATATGAACCTCATGTAGTATGAACATAGGCCCAAGAAACTTCTAACTTCATGTATAGAAGTAGGTGTAGGCCATTCAACAATGGCTCGAATCTTCTCAGGATTCATTCTCACCAAATTGTGAGAAACAATATGGTCCAAGTAATGAATTTTCGAAAGGAAATTTTCATTCTTCTTAGCATTGACCTGTAGTCTATGCTTACGAAGCTCTTGAAAAACAATAGATAGATGCTTTCTTTGCTCTTCTTTAGACTGCGAAAATATTAGAATGTCATCAAAGAAGACACCTGTGAAATTTGAGTGAGGTCTAAAAATTCTCTCCATCATTCAATTGAATGCGGTAGGTGCATTAGTCAAACCAAATAGCATGATTAAGAACTCATATAGTCCAAACATTGTACGAAAAGTTGTCTTATGAATATCTTCAGGTGCTATTTGTATATGGTGATAGCTGCTCTTGAGATTAATGTGACTAAAGATACTAGCCCCTTGATCTAAAGATACTAGCCCCTTGTAACTTATCCAAGATATTATCTATCCCTGGGATAGGAAAACGATTCTTGATTGTGATCTTGTTCAAAGATTTGTAGTCTATGCACATACAGAAAGAATCGTCTTTCTTTTAAACAAGTAAGATTGGAGAGCAGTATGGAGAAGAGCTAGGTTGAACTAACCTTGTTTCCAATAGTTCATTTACTTGTTTTAGGATCTCCTCTTACTGACTTGCACTTACTTGGTAAGGTGGTTGGTTAGGTGGTGAACTGCTTGGGATAATATCAATTGTGTGATCTTTCGGGCACTTAGGAGGTAACTCTCCTGGGAGTGAATCACCAAAACAATCTTCATATTGTTTAACAAATTCATGTCTAGCTTTGATCAATTAAAGAGAGGGGTTCTTTTAAAGTCTAAGACTTAGAATCATTAGTTGGTATTGTGTGTTCATTAGAGGCATCAAGTGCCCCTGAATCATTAGCTTCTTTTGACTCTCTCACAAAAATCATCTATGCAGAAATAGCTTTCTTTATTTCTTTAGAAATGCTAACATGACTAACCATTGGCACAGGCCAATCGAGCATCAGCGATGCATACTGTGTTTTGACCCTTGAATTGAAATGCAAGGGTCTTCTTAACAAAATCAGGAAGAGGTCTAATCTTGTAATGCCAAGGCATACCTAAGATAACATCACAATTACCAATGGGTGCAAGTAGAAAAGATTCTTGGTCGCAGTAATCCCCAATTCTAAGATTCAACTTTCCCTGGATAGGAGTAGAATTGGTTGTAAGTCCTTCAAATGCCAAACTTGATCCAATTGGTGTTCCCAATCGATCCGGTGGAATTTGAAGCCTTTCAACAATATCTGCTGATGCACAATTATCTGTGGAACCTGGATCAAAGAGTATCAAAACTCATTGATTGTCGAGTGTTCCCCAAGCCTTTAAGAGTTGTCTCTTCTTCTCATTTGAATGAGTGTTAGCTTGCACATTCGGAATAGAAATTGAGGATGGCGGAGGAGGATCTTTAGCCACATTTGCTTCCTTCCTTTTGTGAGGACAATCAAGCTTCATATGCCCTAACTCACCACAAAGAAAGCACCTTCCTTCCTATTTGTACTTTTGTATCTCTCAGAGGGTGAGAGATACTTGTGATTCTTCTTGTTACCCTCTGATCTTTGAATATTAGTCATGGGTAGAGGTAGATCTTCTTCAATTAGTCGTGTCTCTTGGTTGATCATAGAGCTGCTCTTGTCTAGCTTTATAAAAACTCATCTGCAACTTTCGAGATGTACCAGGTGTATGTAAACTTTCAGCTATGACGGCAAACTCCATCATGTGAGATAAGGTTTCATGTGGATACACCTTCATGGTTTTGTGTAAATGAGGGAGTAGGCCAGCTTCAAACTTCCTTTTCTTCTCTTCATCACTGATCTCCATGAAAGGAGTAACCTTGAGAAGAGTAGACCAAAACTTGTCCACATAACTAGTGACCTTCTCATGCTCTTTCTGGCCTAGCCAATTCCACTCCTTCTTGACATCATTCTCAAAATTAGGAGGCAATAACTAAGCATAAAACTTCTTGAACTTTTCCTAAGTCATAGGTTTTCTTTCCTCCAAAATGAGATTCAACCACCAATTGCTAGTGGTGTCTTTCAAGTGCATGCCTACATGCTTGAGCTTGGATTTTTATGAGAAATTACCATCAGAAAAAGCAACTTCAAATTGCTTGACAAAGGCTAATGCCTTAGTAGGATCTGCCTTAACGGAGTAAGAGTCAAACTTTATGTCCTTATCCCCAAACTTGAAATTCTTAATCTTCTTAAGCTTGCTCCTCTTATGGTTCCTCTTTGTCAATTTGCGGATTGCATGAGACTTAGAACCAAGAGAGTAGGAACTAGAATATGAGGAGGAGGAGGAGGAACTTGAGTAATTAGGGGAGTAGCTGGTTGCTGAGGGAGATGACTCCCTCCTTATCTGCCTCACTTGAGGTGAGGTCTCTTTACTCTTCTTGACCCGAAAGTCCTTCCTTCTAGGAAGCTTCTCAACAATTGGATGCTTTGCACCTTCACCATCAATTGGTACAATGGTGTTTCCTCCAATATCACCATCTTTTCGAGGATTCGGTCCTTCCTAAGTAGCTTCTTTCCTTGCCCTTAAGTTGTCAGTCAATTGATATACTTCGGAAATTTCCTTCTTCTTGCAAGGATTGCCTTTACTTTGAGAATGGTAAAGAGACCTGCTCTGATACAACTGTTATAAGATCCAAGATACACGCTCAACTTTCTTATCTACTTAAAAGATATATGGTGAATATTATGTTGGCATAGAGAGAGAACAGATGAGAGAAAAGAAAGATGGAGAGAGAGAGAGAGAGAGAGAGAGAGAGAACACACTAGGCATTGGAAGATGGGCTAGTCCCCCCTTGTGGAGTTATATTATTGACAAGGAGCAAGTTCCTCCGTTACACATAAACCAATTCTTACTTGTAGATCTTGGGAACAACATCACGGTTCCTTGCATGGTATATAACTGGGTAACACTTGCACAACTTGGAAGTTGGAACCTTTTGATCCTTCTTGTGTCTCTCCTTCTCTCCTACACAATATGTGCAGGGATCTCTTCTTGGAGCTTGATTTCAGCAGAGCTTCCACAGCACTTGCGCCTTCTCTCCTACACAATATGTGTAGGAATCTCCTCTTGATTTCAGTAGAGCTTTCGCAACACTTGCACCTTCTCTCCTACGCAATATGTGTAGGGGTCTCCTCTTGGAACTTGATTTCAGCAGAGCTTCCGCATCACTTTGTGAGATTCGAACCACCTTCTCTCCTTCTCTTACATGCACACAAAGTGATGCTTCCTTCACCTCTCCCACACCCAAGGAGAGCCTTCTCTTTTATAGGCTTCAAGAGCTTCTCTTCTTGTAGAGATACTTGAGTGCCAAGATTGGAAAGGTTGATCTTCATGCAAGATGTGGCTATTCCAGGACCTACTCTGCAGCAAAAATTTTGAAATACCTCTCTATGTGTTGCTCAGATGGAAAAAAGTCCAACATGAATGTTGTAGATCTTGCCATTTTTGATAACCCAAGCAAGCCATTTTTAGAGATCGGATTTCTATCACGAGATATTTAAAAAATGGATTCACCATATCTATTTTAAGAAAAGTAGCCTTTTAAACTCTATTCTTAACTTATGGTCCATGCAACCACCTTGAGCCATAGATAAGAGTTCATTAGATTGCCTTGGGCCTTAACCTTAAGATTGACTTCCACATAAAAGCTTGTGTCATTTTAAACCTTAGAAAGGGAAAATCACTTCTCTCCTCACTTCTAGAGGATCATGTCTCTCGTCTTTCTTAGTGAGAGAATTACCTTCTCATCTTTCTTGATGAAAGAAAAGACCTTAAACCTTGACTTGTAAGGGAGAGGATGACCCCAAATGAATGCAATGCTCATGACACACAAGTAAACATTCCCATGCATCCTCAGATGCATACATAAATACATAGACACAATGCTAATGTGATGCTAATGCACTTCCTCTTCTTAGAACTCAATCTCTCTTCATTTATGTGTAACTCCTTGATTCTTTTGTACACTTGGTAGACACTTCCTTCCCCCTTCATAACTTGTACTGCATGTACCAGATATCCCCGTCATAGTGCTCTAATCACCCCATTAAGTGATGCATTAGGAATAATGGTCTCTAAATGGTCTCATAGCCATGCTAGATCATCATCAACACTTAAAGAAAAGTGAGTCGTTAGTTTATTGACATAAATTTACTAAATAGAGAATGCGTAATAAGCAATCAATTTAGTGGCATAGCCCACTTTGAGTGGGATAGTAGTACCATAAGTTCAAACTTCTTTGGCGTGTTAGATTGTTTTCATTGCAGAACCTATTGCAATCCCAGCAGGAATGCCAGACTTGCTAGCCTTAGGATTTTATCTTTCCATTTTTAATGGGTTACCAGAGGAAGATGCGAAACTTCATATTAATGAGTTCCAAAAGTTAATGTTTAACTGTGTGAAGGACACTTGATGATGTTCTTTAATATGACTCTAAAAGGATGAGGTGTAGTATGATATCACAGCCTAGAGACTGGAACCATAAGTACAATTGATCTATTTTTTACAGCCTTTTGAAGAGAGTTTTCTCTGAAAGGGGAGGGAAGTATTGGCTACGTGTTCTCAATGTAACATGTCAAGAGCATCATGAGAATGTTCAAGGCTATGCCAAGAAACTGAAGGAAGTAATTTTGTAAGTTACAAACTTACATTCCCATTCCAGCTACTGCTCAATTACAATACTTTTTCTATGGGTTAGACTTTAATATCCAAGTGCAATTGAGTAGTGTTGCTCTTATTGACTTTGATATGGCTATTACACAAGCAGAGGAGGTAGAGTCACGATTAATAGCGGCCTATACCTCTAGAGCAAGTTGGAAACCGAGTCTAGGTGTTGGAAATACTTTGGCATTGATAAATGGAGGTCAAGGGATACCCATGACTACCTCTAATGTGAGGGGAAGCATGATTCTGAATGTGCCAATGTTGCCAGATCCTCCCAATGTGACCATGCCTATGGTTAGTCAAATAGCTCCACCAAATGTTGGAAGCCAAATGACAAATTCTAATGTTGTTCCAGGGAATTAGCAGAGCCAATTCCCAATCAAGTGGTTAGGGCAATGGAACGATAGGTAGACAATCATGGCTATGAGTCAAGTGCCTCAAATGTCCTTAGCAAAGTTAAGGATATGATGAAACACTATATTGACATGATCACTGAACAATACAGGCAAATAGCTGTTGATGTTAATTTCCTTAAGAAGTGGTAGAATTTGATAGGGAGTCAATGCCTTGAAGAGGGTGTCCCCTCAAGATTTAGTTGTAAGTGGTGTGGCAGCCAACATTTCCCTAAGAATTGTCCAAATATTAAATGTGACATATGTGCCAAGTCTGGCCACGTAGCTAGTACTTGTTGGAGTAAGATTAGTTCCCTCCAAGGAAGTAAATAGCTAGGTCCAGTGAACGATGATTGAGTGTAGGAAAATAATCTCTAGCAAGATGAGGGACCAAAATAAATATTGCAAAGAGGGAAGGCTATTGTAGAGGAGCTGCCTCGTGGCAGTGAAGTGAGTGTTATTGAAGCTGTACATGCCAATGGCACTGAAGCTTCTAATCTACAGGTCATTACAAGAGGTCAAAAAGGTAAAGGTAGTGATAAAGACAAGGGGAAATCTGTCAAGGGAAATCCTAAGCAAGATGATAAGGGGACACAAGTCCTTAACCCTAACATGAAAGGTGGACTCCTAAAAGTCGTTGATAGTAAAACTAACCCCAATAAAGTGTTGCCAAAGAAGAAGGCAAAAGCCAAGAAAGAGGCGCCAAAGCATGTTCAAAGACCAAAGGCGAGAATGGTATGCAAGAGAAGAGAGCTGTTCCTAACTATCATGAATTTGATTTAGCAAGTTCTCTTTGCGAGTTTAAGCTAGGTGTAGAGAAGTACTCACCCCCATTATTGGTCCTTAGGCATTTCAGCCTATGCCCATACTGATTTGCTGCTAAAACAAGGTAACACTAAAAGATGGCCAACACATCAGGTTTCCACTTTATGGGATAAGCCCTAACCTTACGTGAATAATTGTCAATAAAAGTGACAAAGTACTTTGAACCCCCTAATGATTGACAGGGCATGGGTCCACGTACATTTGAATGCACAAGAGCCAAAGGATCACCATGCATGTAATACCATACTTTTTATGCGAATCCCTAGTTTGCCTGCCATATAAACAATGATCACATGACTCAAAATGTGAGTAGTCAAAAGCCAGAAGATATTGCAAAGCACTAAGCATTTTTATTCCCTTAAGAAACATATGCATGTGACGAGCATGCTAGAGAGATACATGTGGGATAGAACCCACTGACAAAACATAGTCAATAGTATCAGGTACAACCAAGGGGTAGAGGCTACCAGACTTGGCACTTTTTTAAAGAACAAGTTTGCCATGAATTATCTTCCATTACAAAATCACCAAAGCATATATGATAACCTACATCATCAAGCTGCCCAGCAAACATAAGGCTTTTAGTCAATGTGGTTACATGACATACATTATGCAAAATAAAAGTGCTACCTGAGGAAAAATGTAGAGTGACATCACCAATGCCAACAATAGCAAGAGAACGCTAGTGCACAGTACTAGATACACTGCGATAGGTGTATGAAACCACTCACAGTAGGGGGTCACATGAAAAGACGCACCTGAATCCAAGAGCCAACACTATGCATGAATAGACTGAGCCTTGCTTAGTTGAGAGGCATCACATGAAGAGATTGCTAAGATGTAGTCACCATTGGACTCCTCACGCTGCATGACATTTATCTCCTCAATCTTTACGTTGGACTTTGTAGGTACAATGCTACAATCATTGGATTTCTGCTGCACTTTTTATTTCCCCTTTTCTTTGCGCTTGTCATTGCGCATCTTATAGCATTGCAGTCATATGTGTCCTACTTTTCCACAATAATGGCATGTAAGATCAGGCTTACATCCATGGGACTTGCTGCATCCACTTGACTTAGATTGGGACTTCTGAGAGTCCTTCCCATGACGATCATTATCTTTCTTGCCATATCTAACGGATAAAACATGTGAGTTGCAAGAAGCATCATTGTTTTTCTATTAATTTCTTCAGTCAAAAGAGCACTCTCTACATCTTGCAATTTCAGCCCATCAAGTTTGTTGGTACAGATCCCAGTGCGAAATACATCCCAAGACTTAGGTAAAGTGCCAAGTAGAAACAAAGGATGTAGATTATCCTGAAACTTAATACCCTATTGAAGTAGATCCTTCATGATAGAATGAAACTGGCTAAAGTGAGTAGACAATGGGGTCCCCTCCTTCATGTGGAGATCCATCAATTGTTTAAGCCAATACATCTGTGAAGTAGGGCTCTGCTTTGCATAAAGTTCCTGAATCTTTTCCCATAGATTCCATGCACTCTGATATTCATCTTTAACAACATTATCATGGACCTCTTCAAAGAGTGATAAAATGATAGTGGACTTGCATAATGCATCTAAAACGTTCTAGTCATCATCATCCATATTCTCAGGTTTAATACATTTGTTTCTTAGTGACTTAATCTGCAATTTTTGTACTAAAACCTGCCATATTTGAGATTTCTAGTAGCCATAGTTGGTGACAAATTACAAGCCATCACGCTTTTCCTTCCAGGCTAATGAGTCAAACGAAAGACTATGCAAAAAACAGCGTGCTGTAATTAGCCGTAAATAGGCCAAAACCATTATCAAAACAAGCTAGAAATAAGAGAAACTGCTAGAATGACCATTTGTCCACCAAATAGTACCAAAAACACATCCAAAGGACATGATTAAGCTCAATAGATACATCATAGTCCGCATTAAACAACTTGTTGTAATAAATGATAATAATGAGTAAATGAGAGCAAACAGTGAGCTAATAGAGAACCAATGACAACGATGACAAGCAAGTCCAATCCTGCATCAACTGGGCATAATAGAGGTACTATGACACTCCTATGACAGCCAATGAACATGAGCCAAACACCCAAATGTGTCAAGAGAGTCCATCAGTACAACCGATACATCCCCTAAGTAATAAGTAAGTTGTACACACCACTGGCAAGACCTGACAAAGGTCGATGTATGCTCAATGAAGACGAATCAAATCAGCTCATAAGCATCCAAGAGTAGACATGGAAGCATCTACCAATAAAATATCATAGTCAAGGACATGTAAGAGATCCCAGTCTCAAATCTCAAGTAATAGCTCAAATGCATAACCTGCAAGCTCTAGGTAAATACAAGACCATAAACATAAAGCTCTTGATGCAAAATTTGATGGAAAATGAGCAAGCTCCGAGATAGCATGCATAAGACATCTCATAGCCAAGACCGTACATCATGAGAGCACCAAGAGCATGTAAGCAGTCAAGCATCTGATAACATCCAAGTACATCATGTACGAATCCAAGTCAATCTCTGACAAGCAAAGAAGCATCCAAAAGAGGTTCCAAAGTATCCAAGTACAAGCTCAATTGAAGCTCCGAGTGGCAAAGAAGCTCAAACAATGTAGGTAGCATGCATCACTACCATATGCTTCAAAGCATGTACCAATGGGTCATGCATAGACCATAGATATAACCTCTGTGACAAAGCATGCCGATGTAGACTGATGTCAAGTAAGTGCCAACCAATATGGAGCTCAAACGTGGCTCAAAATACATCTGGGAACCATCCAAGACATTTTCCAACCTCCATTTGTATCCAAATAGTCATAACAAGCATCTGGGAAGCACCTAGACCAATAGGCATAACATAACCCGAGTTAAATAGCTTCAGTCCTGCTCTATTATAGCAATAAATTCACTATCAAACTGAGCATAAATAGGGCCAAAATCAGCATCAATTCAATGGCATATCATATGCATAGCTTCCCATAACATCTAGTCATGATTCAGGTATCAAATGGCATTAATAGCTAGTATCAAGCAAGCATAAACATCAAATGCTAATGTAGCACTATTTGGGGCTGCCTATGGACTATTATGACAGTCCTGGATTGAAGTATATCAAACCCAAATGTCAATGCCAATCTCAAGCCTTCAATGCCATGGTTGAATCATGCTCCTATGCTTCAAATGAGACCTTTGTGTAGTGCCAATGGCCTGAAGAGGAGCTGGAGATGAAGGCCACATTTTTGACAGGTTGAGAAAATGGGGCAACCTACTGAAATCATGTTTTTCGTGTTGCTGAGGGAGCTGGGTACTGCTTGATGGTTAGGGAGCTTCTATGGCTCCCAAAGAAGCTTCCCAAGAGGCCTCAATAGGTATAGAAGAGAGAGAGCTCAGTTCCAAACCTTCATGGGGCTATGCCATGGATGCCCTATTGCAATGGATATGGCAAAAGTACATAAAATTGCTGATTTACCTACACTATAAAATTTGAAGCAATTACAAGGATTTCTTGGTCATTTAAATTTCTATCAACGTTTTATTGAGTCATTTGCAGTAGTAGATGTACCTTTAACTACCTTACTTAAGAAGAATCAATGTTATGATTGGGATTCAACATTCTAAGTTGCATTTGAGAAATTAAAAGCTAAGTTGGTTAAAGGTCCAATTTTGGTCTCACTTGATTGGTCTAAAGAGTTTCATATTCATGCTGATGCTTCTATGGATATAGTGGGAGTGGTTCTATACCAAGCAAATGATAAGAATATCGATCACCCAATTTATTATGCTAGCCATAATTTAGCTGAGATTAGAGCTCGATTTGGGTTTGATTGTCACTTCTTTGCAGCTGGCATTTCATCTATGACATGGTTTATGCCTAGGCTACCCAGTATGGGTTATGATGTCTTAGTGAATGCTTTATGCTTTGGCTATGGATGGCAATTGTTTGAGCTTGTCTCGACATTCATTTGAGTATTCCCTTGAGAAATTGGACATTGACTTGGCTTTTTTCATTATGACTTGGCTTTTTCTATTACGACCTTGGATGCTATATGGGATTTGATGCTCTGATTATGGATCTTGGCTATTACTTGGATGCACTTACAAGTATTGAGCAGTGAACTGCTCCCTTGTTTTGGCAATTTCTTATTGAGCTCTGATTGCTCGTTTGCATTTGATATGTGGGATACTTACTGATTAGTGGACTTGGATAGTGCTTGGGATTTATAGTTATGGCCATCCTGCTTCTCTGTTGTATGTCATCTATGCTATTTGGGCTGCTATTGCCCGTGTATGTTAGAGAGCAATTGATCTTTATGGCCACCCGTGTATGCACATGGTCTGCTGCTATGTATTTTACAGAGCCTCTTACCTGGATGCTTTTACACAGATATTTGGGCTTTTATTGGAGCTTGATTCTTGCAGGTTTATTTGCCACATGTCGTTCTTGGCTGGACATGTATGTCAGTACATGGTATGAGACACTGCAAAGTTATGTATACTCCTATGTTTCGGGGATGCTTATGCATTTATGGCTCCGATGCATGCTTATGCTTTTATGGCTGTGAGCTACAGTGGTTGGATATGTCATGCTTTTGTCTGCTAGGCTTTTCCGTGTGGGAGCTTTTGCATCCATGGTTGATGCCTTTGTGTTGTCCCCTTTTGGTTTGGATGAGTCCCCTTTGCAGTATGCTATGGCGATTTCCAGCTCTTCTAGTCATGCAGATAGTCCTCTTGATGAGCCTGTTCTCTCTGATGAGAGCTCCCCTAATTCTTTGAGCTCCTTGGATGTATTGGACATCCCTACTCATGCTATTACAGAGCAGTTGCCCTTCTCTACAGGTTTTATAGGTTCTGTTTGCTTTCTTTGTGGAAAGACAGGGCATGTGAAGCGTAAATGCTTCAAGTGGATTAGAGAGAAAAAAAGATTACGCCGCACTAGACATGAGAGCAAAGTTAATGATACAGTAGATGAGACCATTATCGATAGTGGTATGGTGTATGTAGTTACCCATGATGATGCAGCTGAGCCTAGATTCCTGGCATTGTGTTACCCTGTAGATTACTTACTCAGTGATACGGCCTATACCTTTGATTGGCTTTTAGATAGTATGGCATCTTGTCATGTTACTCCACATAGAGCTTGGTTCTCTTCTTACAGGGAGGTTGACGAATGTATTTCTTTGGGCCTTGAGCAGGATTGTCATGTTATTGGTACAGGGGATATACACTTGGCTTTGCCAAATGGGTCTTCTCTTATGCTCCGTGATGTCTTGCATATATCTATGCTCAATAAGAGTCTGATCTTTGTCAGTTAGTTGCATGGTGCAAGATATTATGACTCTCTTGGGGATACTTCATGGAAAATCCGTCGTGATTGCTTGGTATTGGCTAGAGGTGCTAGCTATGGCAGTGATTATGTAGTGCATGTCTCTCATGTGGGAGATTCTATGGTTGCAGTTACGCAGATACCACATGCATTGTTATGGCATTGTCGCCTAGGCCATGTACGACACACTGAGATGGATGCTTTATGTGATATGGGCTTATTACCTGCTCTTCCCCATGCTACTTGCCATCATTGTACTCATGGTCCGTGTAGAGCCTCTTTGGCTTATGGCGATCATGTGAGGTATGCTCCTCTAGATCTAGTCCATGTTGTAGTATATGGACCTATGCCTTCCCAGTCACTTGGTGGAGCGTCATATTTTGTGACCTTCATGGATCATGCTACCCATCGTGTTTGGGCTTACCCTTTGGTACGGATTGAGGATGTTGTTACTATGCTTGATAGGTTATGGATTCTGCTTGTAGTAGGCCTAGATGCTTGCAGATGGATTATGGAGATGGTGACTTTACAACTTATAGGTTTTGGGATTTAGATACCCAGTAGGTTCTACAGAGCTGTCATGCTATCTTTTATGAGACATAGACACATCTCAGGCCTCTTGATGCACGTTCAGTGCACTTTATAGCTGATTCTATAGCCGTATATCAGTCTTTCGCTTTGCTGAGGCCGCATACTGCCTTGAGACCCTGTTTGACTTGTGTCCGAGATGCTGGCCCTCTTTCAATGATTGACCTTGGAGAGTCTGTATGCTCTCCGCTGTCTTTTATGTGCTGCGCTAATGCCATGCGCCACCCTGATGCTTTACAACTGTGCACTTATGAGTTGTGTTCCTTGCTTCATGGGAAGCAGTCATGGATTGCTCTATTATCTAAAGCTATGGGATCGCTTATCTCCTGGATATCATGGACTCAGGGATGCTTGACTCTTCTTGTGAGGAGGTTCCCGCCACTTATTGCACAGCTCGCTTTCTGATTGGGCATTGGGTGAGATGTCATGATTCCTCACCCTGTCTCTTTTCTTTTGTTTTGTTTTTTCACTCCCTGGTCCATTGGCCTTTTAGTGGGAGGTTGTTGGGGTAAAAGGCCCTTGGGCCTACTCGTGTATAGTGACCGTCCATATTCTTTATTCATATATATATGAAAGTGCAATAAGGTTGTCATAACATTGTTGACAGCATGTACATTGTGTGTGCTCTTCTCTCCAGCGTCTCCTACATCCCTTTCAATTAGCCAATCATGCTGGTTAAAATCATAATTAAATTGCATGCTGGAGTTCTATAATCTATGCAATGCTGTCTTTGCATAATGATATATTGTAGCTCATCTCTTCTACATATTTCTTAAAATTAAATATTAAATTGGATCCAAGGGATTTTGAAGGTCTTTTAGATTTCTTTTCTTAAAAATTTTCTATACTTTCTGTGGTTGGACTTGAATATACTCAACGATCCAAGTATATTCGAGGATATAATAATGTAGAACAAAGCGTTTGTTTGTATGAGTAATTTTAATGGTTACTTTAAAGTATTGAAATAAAGAAATTAAGGTAAGAGTTTTAATTTGAAAATTTAGGTTTAAAAATAACCTTTATTTAAAACCCTAGATACATAAAAGCTATAACTCCAAACTCATTTTCACTTTCATTCTCTACTTCCCTACACTTGTGCTCTCCTTCCTTTTCTCTTTCTGTGCCATGGCTACCACTCCCACCTTCGCCGCATGGATTAGCTCCACATGCTATACACACACAGGAGACCAGATATACCCTAGGTTTTGCGTGACCTTGAGTCTAGAGAGCTCGCTTTCCATCGTAGACCCTAGCTCTAGTATATTGGCATCATTTTGTGATGCGGCAAACCTTCTCACCTGGTCTATTTTGGACTCTACTCTTAAATGGGTCTCCATAGATTTTGTATATAGTTTACATGCTGGATCAAGCCATGCAAAGGTAATAAATCAAGCCCTCGTGCATGTGGGGTAGCATCTCCGTGCTAGAGCAGTGCCCACCTCATCCTAGGACCATGCCACGATGGATCTCATCGAGCGCCATGCAACATTTGCCATATATGTTTTGTGCATTGAGGTGCAAGAGGACAATGAGGAAGACATTAACACACCCTCTTGGCCACAGCTAGAGTATTTCAAGAGGGAGCCTAAAGAGATCATACTTGATCCGAGAGTAGAGGCAGCACAAAGCTTAGGCATTGTGCACCCACCTCCTTGCCCTATTGAGATGTCGACAAGCGATGAGCCACCCCTCGCTTCTCTCCATGCTATCATCATCGAGGAGGTGAAATATTTACTTATGCAAGATGTACTAGAAATTTTAGAGCTAAGGAAAGAAGAGCTATATCGTATCATGGTGCATGATGCACCTGATGATTTTATAGATTTTGATATATAAGATGCACTAGCACATGTTGATGAGGTGGCTTGATATGATGGCATGAGTGTCGATGACATCTCTGCCATTGTGAGCATCCAAGAACAGATTGAGAATGCATCGCCACAGTATGAGATCTCAGATGAGGAGTTTGAGCGATTGCAAGAAAGCATTTTTGGACCTCGACTCGACTACGCAGTACCTTCCCAAGAGAGAGGCGAGGGTGGCCTAGTTGTAGGAGCAGACCTGGGTGCTCCATTAAAGCAATAGATAGATGATGTAGAGAAGGTAATGTTATCGGATTTGCGTCAAAATTTACCAGTAGGGCCTCTAGGGCATTGGGAGTATGCACATCAAATTTTAAGACCATCCCAACGAACTCTAGCTTGGAGAAAGTAGTGTTGCTTTGACATTCAAATCTCGTCTACTTATTCTCTAGTACTAGGTTTGGGCCACTTTTTTTCATGGTGGCCCGTGGCATGGTTGCTGGTGTTGAAGATCCCAATGTCATTAGGCAAAAACTACTAGGGCAAAATGTGCTGCTGCCTATGATCAAGAATAGCTTTGACTATGGGGAGTCTAGCTCAAAGAAGCCTAGGATAGAGTATATGTACTTAGTGCCAAATGATATGTCATCAATGTAATGTAATGTAATTTGTAATCTTCTCTTGAAGTAATGAATACCGATATTTGTTGGATTTGCGTGCAATGTAGTTTGTCATACTCATTGTTTATTATTATTTTTTACTTGAATATTATGTTTATTTATCGAATTTATATGTAACATGATTCGTACCCTAAATTTAATACGTAGTGCTTTATCGAATTCGTGCGCAACATGTATTCGTTCGAACGTATGTAATGATAACTCAAAGACATAAATAAAACAAATAACAAGCGAATAAACAAAAATAAAATGCAATAAAAAAATTGTATTCATATTCATAACATTTTATATGGGATCCATTATAGCCAAGGTTTTACAAAATCTCTTTGGAAGCTACATTCCGTATATGTTTTGGTAGTACACCCCTATCGTTGTTGATCTTTGCGAGGACTATCCTTCCATCTCCGAAAAAACCGCACTATCCGCAAATCCCTATTAGTGACGATGACTCTCCTTGCATGTACTGCTGCATAGATCGAGTCTCCAAACAAGTTGATGACGTAAGCTTTGGCAACTTCCTGTAGTGCAAGGAGGGCTTGGGCAGTCCAACGATCGGGTTGTTGCAAGTGTGTTCCATCTAGAAAGTGCCTCCTACTGTTCTTAATGATGCCGTCCATAATCTTACGCATTAGCTTTTGGAATGGAGCCTTTGGTACTAGGAGGTGTGTGGTCTTCTAGTAATGGCAGATCTTACGAAGAGCCACTGTGCTTGGCTTCCATCGACGCTTGCGATGCTAGCATGGTAGTGGTGGTGGAGCTGGGGGAGGTGGCCTCTGCATAGGATTTCTAAGGGGTGTCTCCGGGCTGCTTGCTTGGTGCATGCCATGTCTTCTAGGAGAGAAAACCCAAAACTCAAAAGTGAAATGTGTAAAATGAGGTGAAACTTTAAGCTTATAGCAAAACTTTCAAAAAGCCCTTAAACTTGAATTAATGTATCCAAGCTTTGGAAAAATATGACCAGTGATTCGATTGACATGAAATTTTACCTGTAGACTCCTCTAGGGTACATCAACTACAAAAAAAAAAAAGGCCTAATCAAAAGTCTCTAGGAGGCCTCGACGCGAGCCTCAAGGCCCCAGATGCGAGCCTCCGGAGGACAAGTGTTCCAAGGACTTCTAATGGGGCCAATTTCTTAATATCCATGAGTTTTTATGATGCCCGGCATGTGGATAAAGTTTCACCAGATTTTGATTTATAAAATTGACGATTCAATCATTTTTAAAAAATGCATTAACTGGATTGTACTTCACTGATAACAGAAAAACTCACCATTGCACCAAGTGTGCACAACTGCATATTAAATGTGTTGTCAACTAAACTACGTGAAATATTGGAAACTTAAACATTCACAAAAAATAAGACATGGGTCAAATGGAATATAGCATATCGAATATAGTGTTGCCAAATCGCTAAATACAGTAAAGATATAGTGCATTGGCCCATGTACAACTGATCACTAATGTGTGTGTGATTGCACATTGAATTTATCCTACTTTCAAAATTGAAAACTTGGAAATACGCACAATGCAAATCATGGCAAAATAGAATATCAAATATCAGATTTGGCATTATAAAACCATGAAATACATGGTAGATAGTGCATTGCACCAAGTACAACTAGAGCTAGGCAAAATTTAGCTCCATTTTGTAGACCACTGCCATCAAATACTTGAAGGTCTACTGGAAAGATAAACCAAAACTAAGCTCCTTACAATCTACAACCAAACGTGAGCTAAAACATAGATCCAATTACAAGGTAGCTTCTCAAAGCATATTATTGACATCAAGATTAAATTCATCCTTGTTATTTTGCAGATCCTACAAACAAGAACCATATCTATGGGATTAATAGTGATACGTCAGGCATGAATGGCTAAAACTTGAGAATCACCCATTAGATCAATCAAGTAACTTTTAGCTACTTCTTGGAGAGAAAGCAAGGCTTGGCTTGACCATCGCCCCACATTCCTTACCTAGTTCCTTGAAAAGAACTTGTGATGATGCCCTAACTATAGATCTTGCAGTATTTCTCGCACCAACCTAGAGAATGGTGCCTTAGGAATAATCAAGTTGGTAGGTGCCTTCTTGGTAGGAAGCTTGGGACGTGCCATGGTTGTGATAATGAAGGATAGAAAGGTGGAGGGTAGAGTGAAGAGTAATGGGAAAAAATGAAAGGAGAGACTTGACTTAAGTACGAAACTTTTAAACTTACTATGATGTAAATGATTTTTAAAATTAAAAAACATAGTTCGAAATTGACTTTGAAAAACATAGTGACAAACCTTCAAAATTTTAAAAAAAATTTGCAAGACATCTCATGGTAAAGATAGGAGTATTGATGTGCCATTTCTTGGGTACCTATGCTCTCTCGTGGACTCTAAATGCATCAAAAGTATTATCTTTATCTAGGTCTCCATTTCTTGCCATCTCTCTCTTGGGTTGCCAACCATTCTACATGGCATTGTCTAGCTGTGTTGTTTTCATATCTTGCTTTTCTCACTTCATATATTGCATACTTATAAATTCTGCTTGATTTGGAATTCATTTCTTTTTTCTCGTATCGTATCTCTAATCTCCTATACCACCATTGTAATAATTGCCTCATAGAATTCGAATCATTGATACCACCTCCATGATCAGTTGCCTTTAGAAAAGCACAACAAGCTTGCCAATGAGATCATTCCATGCCTTGAGTTGACCATACTGCCAAACTTCCTTGATTTGCAAAGTATGGACCATGTGCTTCAAGTATATGATGCACAAGAAGAGAGTTTAGAAACACAAACTAATTTGAAATGATGATTTTTTTTGTAATGGTGACAATATTGATCATGTAGTGTGTTATACTGTTTGTAGTCCATGCCTCCACCATGGACTTATGAAATTTAGCAATTATCTCTTTAAATGTATTCACATCACCATCCCTAAACCTAACTTTTGTAAGAGAGATGCTAATCTATCTAGGTGTATCCACACTTCTGCCTTTGCAATCCTCATTCGTCTCCCATTGCTCCAATCCAGAATAGCAAGGTGCAACTTTTTCCATGCTTCATACTTCTCTGGTTGTTTTACAAGTATATTACCTTCCTCATCTCGAGGTGGAGATATAAACTTCCTAGCCTTGGGTCCACCAAAGCATGGTTTACAAGGGATATTTTCACTATTTCCTGATTTTTTATTGTCCTTTTTTATTTTTACTTGGCCCTCGTGCAATCCAACTTCAAAGAGGACTTGTTCTACCTTCTTGCATGTAGCATCAGCTTCTGACACAAACTGCATCTTGTATGCAAGGCATATATATTCATATACTAGCTTCTCAATTATTCTAACCAAACGATGCGATGTGCAAAATTGAATCCTTGTTAGTGGTATTTCCAAAATAGGGTGCTAGTTTGGATCCAATGAAACTAGCATTTCATTTCTCATGACTTTTTGATCACGTGTTGTAGCACCTTGTTATCCTGCCTTGGCAAGCGATTCTTTCTTTCCATCTTTCTCTTTCTTCCTAGTTTTCTTGCCGTTAATGCACGAAATTTTTGCATTCGCTGCATTTGATAAACCAAGCATACACTTCAATGTTTTTAAATCACCTGCAAGATGCCATTCAACTTGATAGTCCCCAAACCCCTCGATGTGTAAAATTGCTCCATTATTTTGCTATTGAATAGCACTGGGTATATTATTGAGGTTAAAAAAAAACTTTAAGTACTTCATGGTCATCCTTTGGTACTTCAAATGTTGCAAGCCACCATTTTTCATTCTCTGACTGTTCACTGAAGTATAAAGGGTGGTTTTCATCGATGTCGAGATCCAATGCTCGATTCATAAGTGTTATACTCACACGTTCAAGTTTTTGCCCCTTAATTATCTTACTCTCATCAAGTTTGAGGACAAACTTAAGCTTGCCTCTATATTCTTCCATAGACATATTGTAGAACTTGACCATAGCAATCTGAACCCTACATATATCCAATACAAAGTTGTTGGATGCATTCAATACAAATGCAACTTCTTTGGAACCATACTTCAATATTTGTGTATTTTCCATATGCACTGGCCCACCAATTAGTTTTAAAACTTTCTCATTTAGTTTTTTTCGAGACATCTTCACATGAAATGGTTTTGGCAGAGGCATTACTCGCTTAGTTTTGAAGACTTGCTTAAATCATGTATCCAATTGTTGATAGAGCATACTATATGACTCAGAACTCATTCCCACCTTGTCACATAATCCTTGAGCATCTATAGGAGTAAACAAGTTACTCACATCCCTAGATGTTCACTTGCGACACCATCTACAATGTACCTGAATTTATAATTTTCCAATGCATTTTTGACAATATCCTTGCTTAGGACTTTGGCAATAGTATCATTCTCTGCATGAGGGAACATATTTCTCATTGTAGCAAATTGAGCATATATCCGTCTATGATATTGTCCACTTCCTTTGGTTAATTGGTGAATTGGTTTAACTAATCATATTGATGCAATTGAGGGTCATTCTTTAGATTGTTTACCAGTGGCACCTATGCCCTATTGTGATGATGATGCCTTGGCTCCACTCCAAGATATACTAGAGATTTCTAGTGATGCGTTTGACGATGCTTCTGATATATTTGATGTGAGGGTGCTAGGGATTCTTCAGTATCATCCTATATGTTGTGATTTGCTTGATGGATTTGATGTTGAACTTTTAGATGATTTTGGGTTATGTTTGTTGTTTGTTTTAGAGGATTTATGGGACTATGATAATTTTTGTTTAGATTTTTTGTTTTCTCAGTTTGTTAGTTTGTGTTCTAATTTACATGAATTAAAGAAACCTACTAATTTAAAAAAACAAAACAAAATATTTGAAAATGATTCACTTTTAATGTAAGGTTTCCTCTATTTGTTAGCTTTTCATACATTAGTTTAGTTAACTTTCACTTAGTTAGGTGGCTAGATGCACACACATTTGGGTTTACCTTTCAATGCAGGTTTTCTTTTTAATTGGCTTTGGGGGGAACCATGAAGTTATGACACACTCTTATTAGGTGTTTCCTTACCTTCTTTTGTTTTGAATTTTTCGTTAATATACTTTCTCTTTTTAGTAGTTTCATTTTGTTATGATAAGAATGTTGTACTTATGAGTGTTAAGTTCTAAAGTGAGGAGGTTCCTAACTCATGCATGACTGCGTATTTTCCAGTTTGAACTGGCTATTTAGAAACTCGTTAGAGTATATCCCTTATGGATTTGTTTCATTTCTTGCTTAGATTTGTTGCGTAACAAACCATCTCTCCGTGAAATTTTAACTGGTTTGTCTATGATGAAGTTACTTCTGTTGAGCCTTGTGAGGTTAGCCTGGATGTTAGCCGACTGGTTAGTATAACTCTCCGGATTAAGTTTCTTGAGGAGGATTGTTGAGCTAAAATGTTTGAAGGCTCAATGTTGAATAGTGACCATATAAGTATTGTTTTTTTTTAAAACTCAAAAACAAACTCAAGACTTGGAAAAAAAAAGCCATAGAAAGAACGAAAAAAAAAACTCTCAAAAGAAGATATCCATCGCCTTTGAAGTCTTGGTAGGCTATAGGGATTTCCTTGACAAGTGCTCTGCATCTAATGCCTTGTATCTCTTTAGGGTGGGACGTTCTGAGCATGGAAAAAATAAGTCATTTTTTATTTAAAAAATAAGCCTTTGATAAAAAGAGATAGAGGTGTAGTAATAATTATATTATATATTGTAACCAATTAGTAGCTAGACACATTGTCTCTTCTTTCGTGGAAGTTTAGCAATTCTACCCTAGAGACTCTATCTTGTGGAGCGTCCTATATTAGTTTTACTGTGGTCTAATGTTGGTCTTGCAAGAGTAAGCAAAGTCTTTGTCATGGATATTTGGAAGGAGAGTAGCGTAGCATTTCTTTACTTTGAGAGGTTTTTTGTTTCTTAACAGCTTTTATAGTTTTCTTTTTGGTTGAATTCTTGCTTGGAAATTGCAATGTCATGCACGTTAGAGGATAGAGTGGTTCGGGAATTGGTTTTATTGCCACATTAGGTTAGTTCTTAACTGTAGAAGGAAGAGATTATTATTTATTGGAATATATTGGTTTCCTTTGTGTTCTGTGTAGGACGGCTGCGGCTGTAGCTGTGCTCGCATGGATGCTTGCGACTTGGAGGGGGAGAGTAATTATTTTTTCACACTTCTCAGTTATGAGCTTCAGAAGCTTTCTCGAGTGATGGTGATGTTGTTGTTGAAGTCGTTCTTGAAGCCTGGAGTCGTTTTGCCTTTATTAGTTCGGCAAACCATTGATGAATTACTTAGTTAAGGTGGATTAGAGTTTGTATGAGCAATAATCTTTAAAGCTATTGTCTTTAGTTTTGTAATATACACTAGTGTTCTGTGCGTGCGAAATGCTAAGCTACTTCGCAAAGCGGTAAGCAAAGTTGCCAACTTTTTTCCTTCACCCTCTCTCTCTCTCTCTCTCTCTCTCTCTCTCTCTCTCTCTCTCTCTCCAATTTCCTACGTCTAATTTTCTCTTTGCATTCTATTTTAGTTTATTTTTTTCCTCTCTTAGTTCTCTCTCTCCTTTTTTTCTCTCTCTCTCTCTTCCTTCTCTCCCCCTCTCCTCTGTTTTCCTTTTTTCTTCTTCTTCTCTCTCTTCATTCTCTTTTTAAATTTCTTCTTTTCTCTCTCTTTCTCAATCTCTTTTAAATTTTATTTTCTCTCTCTGTTTATATTCGCTATTCTTCTTTTTCTTCTCTCTCTTTCTCTTCTTTTCTTCTCTTTGCGCTTTTCTTCTCTCTCTGTCTATCTATCTCTCTCTCTCTCTCTCTCCCTTCCCCTTCTCTAAAAAAATATTTAAATTTGAAAAAAACTTTTCTCTTTCCTCATTTTCCCCCATCTCTCTTCCTCTTTTCCTCCTCCTTACTATTATTATTATTGTTGTTGTTATTCCTCTCTCTCTCTCTCTCTTTTCTTTCTCTCCCTCTCATCTTTTTTTCTTTTTTTTCCTTCTTCTCTCTCTTCATTCTCTCTTTAATTTTTTTCTCTTTCTTTTAATTTTTCTTTCCTCTCTCTATAATTCTCTCTTTGTTTTCAAATTCTCTCTCTTCTTCTTCTTCATCTTTTCGCTCTCTCCTTTTCTTCTCTCTGTCTCTGTCTCTCTCCCCCCTTTTCTTCTCCCCCTCTCTCCTCTCTTTTCCTTTTTTCTTTTCCTCTCTCTCTCTCTCTCTTAAATTTTATATTCTTCTCTCTATAATTCTTTTTCTCTCTGTTCCCTCTCTCTCCTTGTCTCTCCTCTTCTTTCTTTTTTGCTCTCTCTCTCTCTCTCTCTCTCTCTCTCTCCTCTTTTCCACTCTCTTTCTCTTTTAAGTTTTTTTCTCTCACTCTCTTTTCTCTCTCTTCTCTGTCATGTTGAAGGGTGACTCAAAGGCTAGACGTGATTATGGACATCTAAGTACATTCCTTGTCATGAGGATAAGAATGACTAGATGCATGTGTTGGCGACCATTGATCTGTCATTCTTGGATGACAAGGATGAATATAGGCAAGTTGTAGACCTAGCTAGGAACCCAACAAAGCCACAAATTCTAACTTGCCCACAGTGCCCCTATGCATGATGGCCAATAGTTCCATCAACCAACCAACACCAATCACCTATCGTATCTCAATTAACAAATTGGAACTCCATAGAATCCTCAAGTACCTATCAAGTGAGTTATCTAGCAACCCAACTACAAATCTAAAGCCCCTCAAGGATCTCATGGAGAGTAAGGAGTGGAAATGGACTAAGATGCATGACTTAAACCTAATATACAATTGGGCCCTCATTACAAGTGAGAAAAAACTTGAGGACAGGAATCCTAAAAATAATGCACAATCTGAGTATGATGATTTTGATGATGAGTACAGAGACTATTATTTCATTAGTGAGGAAAGTGAAGAGGAAGTGGAGAGCATAGAATATGACATGGATGGAAGAGTGATTGAGCAAATCAAAGCAAACTCTAAACCCTAAGAGATCAATGCTTTTAGAGTGAATGGAGTTGTCAAGGTAGATTATGACCAAACTTAGCTAGAATATCTCGAGCTAGTAGATTATAAGCAAGTGGGATCAATCCAGCCTAGCACCACATCATTATTTGGAGTGGAGTCAGCCTCAGAGCTATGACCACTAGGGGAGATAGCCTCTTCTAGAGAGGATTGTGAGTACAACTCTGAGTAAGAGGTAAGTTCTGATAGTGACCCTAAAATTCCTCAACTACCTAGGACCAAACACACCAAGGGGGACCTCCCAGTTCACCTAAGGCGCAAGAGGCTAAAGGAAGAGAGAAGGAAATAGTCAAAGTCTTCATAAGCTAACCAATAGAAGAAACCCTAGGATTTGCCCAAGTGCTTCACAAATTTTAAGAAGAGTGATTGAATAGTGGTGTTAGTAAGAGCCAAGTGGAAAGGGTAGGTGAGTGAACCCATTGAAGGACCAGCCAAAGTCAAGGAATTCAACTTGGCAACAGGGAAGGGGATAAGCCTCGATTCATGTACATAGCAGACAACCTAACTAAGAGGGAAGAGACTAATCTCATAAATCTATTAAGCAAATTCTCTGACGTGTTTGTATGGTCCTTAAACGAGTTGAAAGAAACAGATATGAGTACCATGACTCTTGATGATGTACTAGTTAAGCAATGACCATATGCAATGAATCCTAAGTATGCACATGTAGTGAAGGAAGAGATTGATAAGCCACTAAATGCAAGATTCATTTATGAGATAGAGCACAAAAATTGGGTATCACCTATAGTGATAGTCATGAAAAAGAATGGAAAGATTTGAGTGTGAGTGAACTATAAAAAGGTCAACACAGCTACAAAGAGAGACAACTACCCATTACCATAAATTGAGCACATGCTAGAGAGAGTGGCAAGAAAGGAAGCCTATAGTTTCCTGGATGGCTTCTCAGGCTATAACCAAGTGCAATTCCATCCAAACAATAGGCACAAGATGGCATTCGCACCACCAAATGGGGGGTGTTTGCCTACATAGTCATGCCATATGAGCTTACCAATGCCCCTGCTACCTTGCAGTGCCTCATTTATGCCATCTTCAAGGACATGCTCAGAAAATGATTGGAGATATTCATCGAGGACTTGTGCATCCACACCACTTGGAAAGAGCACTTAGAAAAGCAATGGATAGTCTTTGAATGGTGTAGGCAATATGGTCTCTTACTGAACCCCTTAAAGTGCTAGTTTTGGGTGAAGCACGGTTGTATTTTAGGGCACATTGTGTTGAGAAATGGGATAGCCATAGACTCCTTGAAAGTCAGGGTAACTGTAGACCTTTCCCCTCTAACCAACTTCAAGAGATTTTAATGCTTCTTAGGCCACATAGGGTACTACTAGTGGTTTGTGCTAAACTATGCATTGATTGCTAGACCTTTATACAAGCTATTGATAGAATTTTAGTGACCGAAGAATGTCGGCAAGCTTATGAAAGGCTTAAATAGAATCTAACTTCAGCTCCAATCTTAAGAGTCCCAGATTTTTTTGTCACCTTTCATGTGCACATTGATGCATCGAAGTTTGTCGTGGGGATAGTATTGTGCCAACTTGGTGAGCATAACCTTGATTATCTAGTGAGCTTTGTTAGTAGACAACTCACTAATACAGAAATGAACTATTCCACAATAGAGAGGGAAGGGTAGCCATGGTGTTTATTGTAAAGAAGTTTAGACATTATCTTCTAGCGACACCCTTTACCTTCTTTGTGGATCATCAAGCATTGCTTTATCTTGTGAACAAACCCTACACAATAGGATGCATTACTCAATGATTATTTCTACTTTTTGAATTTGACTTCTCTATGGTAGTATGCAAAGGAAACGACACTATATGGTAGATCATATGTCCTACATACCCACAGGTGAAGCAACTAGATAGGGCATCATCAATGACCTACCGAATGCACATCTTTTTAGAATGTCTAGTGAATGAGACCTATTTAGAGCAAACTCACACCATATTGGACTGATGATATAGCCCACATTTTAGAGAATGGATTTTCTAAATGACCCATAGAAAAAGCTAGATTAAAGAGACTAATTTTCAAGATCCAACCCTATTAGTTTATTACTAGTCAATTATACTAGTTAGGACAAGATGGACTTTTAAGGAGATGTATCTACGAACACGAAATGCACAATGCACTCATGAAAGCACATGGCGAGATTGTTGGAGAAAATTTCAGCGAAGACACCACAGCACATAAGATGCTCTAGTCTCAACTATGATGGCCTAGGTTATTCCACAATGCAACTAAGTTTGTGAATCACTGTGATGAGTGCCAACATACCAAAGTCCCTATTCGTAAGGACAAAATGGATTTGACCCTAGTGATTGCATGCTAGCCATTTGAGAAATAGCGATGACTTCATTGGTCCAATCAGTCGTGTGGTACAATAGTGACAAGCCAAGTATATCATTATTACCATAGACTATCTCACCAAGTGGGTGGAAGCTCGAGCAACTCGCAAAAATGATGCTAGGACTACGGCCAAGTTCCTTTGGGAGCAAGTGATCTCACGGTTCCATTGTCCCATAGAGTTGGTTACTAACCAAGGCACACACTTCATCAATGAAGTGATTACTCACTTGTTATCTACCTTCTTGATAATCTATCGAAAATCATCACCGTATTATCCTCAAGATAATGGTCACACTGAATCCACAAACAAGATCTTAGTGAATTTCCTAACAAAGGTAGTCTCTACTTCAACACTGATTGGGACAACAAGCTCATGGAAACTTTATGGGCATATAGGATGGCCTATAAAATGGCCATAGGACAAACCTCATTTGAATTGATCTACAAAATTGAAGTGATTCTACTAGTGGAGTTCTTTGTTTCAAGCTTGAGAATAGCATTCCAAGAGAGATTGGAGGGCAAACAAGCATGGATGAATTGTTTAATAGAGCTAGAACACCTATCCAAGACTCATCTCATTGCAAACCATGCCCTAATATATGAGAAGATGTGACGCAAGAGTTGGTTTGACAAGCATGTCAAACAATGAGACTTTGAGCAAGAAGACCTAGTCTTACTATACTCTGTTAAGGGACACAAGCAAAACATAAAATTCAGGGGATTGGGACCCTTCAAGGTTCGCAACATCAGTATAATAGGTAATATAGAACTCGAAACCTTAGAGGGGGAGGGCATAGGCTTTTTCAATAGAAGTCACATTAAAAAGTATTACTCTTTGTTACATCCACTCCATGAACCTCCAATGATAGAACCATCAATGAATGTGAGAGTTGCAGCATCACTGAAATAGAGGATGAGGATGAGGAAGCAGTAGTACCAACCTACCTGAGTATAACAATGATCACTCAAAAGGCATACACCTTTGACAGACTAATTAATGAGAGAGCTGACTATAATTTCTTAAGGTATGATCACTAGACCATTATTATTCAATCCCAATTGCAACCAACCAATGCAAAACTCTATCCATTTGGGAGGTAGTCCTATCCACTCTTGGGAAAGTGCAAACTAATGGTTTCTATAGAAAGACTGAGAGCCTACCCATCATCTTTTATGTACTACTTAATAAATAAAGTGTTGGCAAGGAATCATTGTTAGATTGTGTGTTCAAAAAACAAGTTCACTGTAATGTTGACTACGAGCCGTAGCACATCCACCTTATTGTAGGCAATGTTACAATAGTAACAACTTTCAACAACAAGGGCACCATAGCCACACCCAAAATCCTATAATGCCATTGTTAGTTAACCCAATTGTCAACCCTAGGAGGAGGGGGCTAGTGCACCACAATGTACACCCATTGTAAGTCCCTTTAGCATCTAGAAACCACACGTAAAGCTACGGATCAAACAGTCAAATGGATTCCCAAGCATAAACCACAGCCTCATAAAAGCTAATCATTAGAAACTCATAGTTTTCATGCCTCACACACTAGACCGAAACAAAGGAGTTGGCACTCCTATGACACATAGGTGACTAAGCTGCATTGGGTCCCAAAGGCCCTATTGTGTGCCCAAGGTTACTATGAAGGTAACACCTTGGTATGGCTACCCAAACTCACAAGTGGCATGTATGCCCCTCAATCTTAGGATTAAAAAATAATGCTAAAAAATGTAAATCAAAATAGGGTAAGAGAAAATCAGAGAGGAAGATGACTAGCCAAGAGAAAAGCCTATGATACACAAGCGACTAGGCCACATTGAGTCCCAAAAGCCCTATTGTATGCCCAAGGTTACTATGAAGCTAAGACCTTGGTGTGGCTGCCTAAACTCACAAGTGGCATGTATGCCCCTCAATCCTAGGCTCAAAAAAATAATGCTAAAAAATGTAAATCAAAACAGGGTAAGAGAAAAGCCAAGAGGAAGGGTGTTCAATCCATGAGTGCTCCAATAGTCTATCAACCAAAAGCTCAACCAATCATCAATGAGCAACCAATCATCAATGACCTCCCATCTAATAACTCTGATATGATCACCACTACACAATCTGATGACAAAGCATCAACCAAAATTCAAACCAATCAACTTCTCAAACCATATTTACCAAACCCAATGAGAATCCCAAAGTAGAAACACCACTTACCAACCTATCCAATCCAACTTGAGCCATCACATCCTGCTCATGGGTAGGGGCTAGTCTATGGGGAGGCTTGAGGGATTTGCTTAGAAAAGGTTGGCTTTGCATATAGCTCTTCGAGTTGATTCTTACATTGAGGGGTGTGGTAGAAAAAAATGGGTAGTTACACCCAGTAAATCTACTATTGCTTATATCTTCCAATAAGCTCATACAGGACTATGGCAAGAGGGTGGCTCCCATCATGAGGTGGGTCATTATGTAGCTATCTATCCCTATCAAAGAAGAGGGGCACTAACTACTCCTCCTTTGCAGTAAGCTTTTGTTTTAGTAAGATCCTATTGAGGGATTTACTTAGAAAAGGTTGGATTTGCATATAGCTCTTCAAGTTGATTATAACATTGAGGGGTGTGGTGGACAAAAAAGGGTAGTTACACCTAGTAAACCTACTATCGTTTATATCTTCTAATAAGCTCATACTGAACCCTGGCAAGAGGGTGTCTCTCATCATGAGGTGGGTCATTTCATAGCTATCTATCCCTATCAAAGAAGAGGGGCGGTATACTGCTCTTCCTTTGCAGTAGGATTTTGTTTTAGTAAGATCCTTAAGAGGTAGAGGCAATTACACATGGTGATGAAGGCAAGATTTGGGCAAGAAGAGAATTCCTTGTGAGGAAACATGC